>NC_090736.1:73880964-73890964 GCF_036898095.1 Palaemon carinicauda
GAGAGAGAGAGAGAGAGAGAGAGAGAGAGAGAGTATGTAGTAGTAGTAGTAGTAGTAGTAATAGGGGAGGATTTCAATGCACAAAGCATGTGAAAGTTGAAATCAAAGGCATTTGGAAGTGTTACTTGAAGTAAATGATAAAGCCATAAAAAGGGTTATAAAAGATATTAAATCTGGGAAGGCGGCGATATTCAATAGCAGAGATGATTGGGTTACACTCTTAATTGGCAGCTTTTTTGTTCCCGCATGTTTTCAAGGTTTAAAAGTCACTGAAGAATGGTAGAGGCAAGCGAGGACACTCTGCCCTAGAGACTTGCCATACTATATATATATATATATATATACATATATATATATATATATATATATATATATATATATATATATATATATATATATATATATTTATATATATATATATATATATATATATATATATATATATATATATATATATATATATATATATATATATATATATATATATATATATATACACGATCACCACCCAAGCCCTTCTCCACCCAAGCTACGACCAGGTAGAGCCGGACAGTAGTTGTTGTTGACATAGCAGGTAGACCTATAGATTACCCCAAGCCCCTCAATCCAAGCTTTCCAAAATGGTAACGTTGACGAGGCTACAATAACAATCGAGCGTGAGCGTGACTCGAACACAAGTCCAGCAGATTTCAAGGCAAAAACTTTTCTGATATGGAAACTACAATACTTTCAAAAGGAAATGTTTCAAACAAATTGTATTCTTGTTTACGGGAAATTGTTACAGAATGGGCATAATTAACTATGGCATTATATCAATTGCTCTTCGATAGAATGGTAATTTTAATTAGGAAAATTAGACAGGGAATAAAATTGAGGAAGTGAAAAAGGAAAAGAACTAAGGACCAAGGAAAACGATTGGGAATTAGACAAAGAACAGAATCGAGAGGTTTAGTCTGTTTTGCAAACAATCGTTCGTCTCTGGGACACTCCAAACTAGATTCATACAAGATATATCATTATTGACCTCTCTTGAAGTGTTTTACATGTTAAAGGTTTTCTTCGATCCTTTGATTATTTTCCTAGTTAATCTTTTATTTTCCTGTTTCTTCATTCGTGTATCTTTATGTAACTATGAATACAAAAGGCCCGACAGGTGAAAGAGAGAATGGAAGGGAATATTAAGATCTTGATAGGAGTGTTGCAATTATAAAGTCAGTGATATCAAAGATAAAAGATAGACTTGTTATTCTGTTCATAATCACTGAGGCTGAATATATATACACACAGATATATATATATATATATATATATATATATATATATATATATATATATATATATATATATATATATATATATATATATATATATGTATATATATATATATATATATATATATATATATATATATATATATATATATATATATATATACATATATATATATCTGTGTGTATAAAGAGACGCACACACACACACCTACATATATATATATATATATATATATATATATATATATATATATATATATATATATATATATATATATATATATATATATATATATATATATATATATAATGTGTGTGTGTGTATAATGTATATACACATACACACATATATGTAATAGTCATATATTACATGTTTAAAACACATGACATAGTACGTCATTGTGGAGGCAGAAGCTAGCGTGAGAATTGCTGTAGTCAGACAAGATCATAACAGGATGTGATTTGCAGGTCTCAGCAATGTAACATTTTTATGAAGCATAAACACAAATACATACCGTTTGAAAGAGTTGTGTCGCCACCGGATGCAGGTGTCTTCGTAGACTAATGTAGATTTTATATTATGTGTTTAAATGCTGAGATAACTACCTATACGATATCTGTGATATCGATATTTTAGCCAGTTCTTATCAATATTTCACCTGGAATGGTCATCCGACCAAACCAGCTATACTCCTGTGATGGAGATGTTAACACTGTTGTTTTTAGAGAATAAACCATTTTAAAGTTAACTTGATAGACTTTACTTCAAGACTCAACATCCCAACAAACATACTCAATGTGTGTTAATAACAGTAGCACACTAATAAATGGTGGCAGCGATAAAACTCTAAGAATCAGAGATAGATCTTCAAGAAATCAACAATAAAACTCTAAGAATTAGAGAAAGATCTTCAAGAAATCAACAATAAAACTCTAAAAACCAGAGAAAGATTTTCAAGAAATCAAAAGTAATGAATCTACAATTTTGACTAAGTATCATGGTCCATTGAAGAAGGAATCATTTAATAAATGTTATACATACAAACTGATGAACTGGATCTTCAATCAACATCCTTGGAAACCCAAGGACTGACGTTCAACGCTTAAAAAACATATCCATGAAGCACTACATTCAACGGAAATCGGACCGAAACATTCACCCAAACATCAAGAGAGAGAGAGGAAATCGGACCGAATACATTCACCCAAACAACAAGAGAGAGAGAGGATGTGACGACATCACACAAAACCATATAAAGCTAAGTACAATTTTCTTATTCATTTCAGTATTGAGCAGTGAAGTGGTGTTATCACGAGTCGTTAGTCGATTATTACTGGGGTGAGTGGTTTGCTAATCTTCTATTTTCCTTTCGTTAAAGGAAACTGTGTTCAACTCCGAATTCTCATCTAGAATTTTTTCTCTCTTTGCGCTAATTCCGTTTTCTTTCAGAAATTCTTAGGAAATATCTTTGTGTTCCGTTTTCGTTCAGAAATTCTTGGGAAATATCTTTGTGTTCCGTTTTCTTTCAGAAATTCTCGGGAAATGTCATTGGATTAGTAGCATTGTTTTGGGGAATTTTGTTATAATCTTTATCATTGAGTGCTTATGCGTTTATGCAGTGGACGTCTGTATTCATATAGATATTTTGATAGAATTGCAAGGGGTCGAAGAGATAGAAAAAGAAATACCGTAATCACGATGCCTCCTGTGAGCTCCATCCCTAGACCTAGTGGCGCTGGACAGATGAACCCTCTCCCGATTGTGACGCTTGTAAATGCCAGGTCAGCAATCCTTCCTTTTCAGGGTCGGGTTAATGGGTTCTTGCCTCAAAATGTGGAGTCATGGATTTCATCCGTCGATGCCCATTTAAATGCCAAACAAATCGTAGACCCTTTTGTACAATTACAAGCAGCTAAAAGTTTTATAGATTTTTCCAAGGGGGATGCGAGTGCGTATTTAAGAGGTGTTTCCTTTCAAGAAGCAGTTACCTGGGATGATTTCAAAGTTAGGTTACGCGCAGTCTATGGGGGTGAAGAAGCCTTGGATGTAGTATTAACGTTGAGAAATACACTTAATCAAGCCACAATGACTCGGCTTAATGTTATTGAGAGAGCAGCTCTCATAGCTGATAGGCTTAATGAATATCAAGATATTTTAGGTAATTCCACTTGGGTTACTAGAGATAACATCTCCGTGAAAGATTTTTTACGATTAATGTATTTAACTTGCATGACACTTATGTTGCCTGAAGCTTTAGTGCGGTGTTTTGATAAAAAGTTAACGCCTGCAAGCACGTAATTGGATGTATATAAACAGATAAAGAAACACATGTCTAAGTGTCCTGACCTTGATCCCGCGTTAACTCAAGTTTTTGCAAAGAATGAAACAAAGCCACCAAAAGTAAATGTAGTTAATAATAGTCAAGTTGCGAGAATGATGTGTTATAATTTCAAACGTCAAGGTCACTTGATCGCGGACTGCAGAACGAAATTCTGTTCGATACATAATAGTTCGACTCATTCATATAGTCAGTGCTACTCGTGTAAGACACAACAGAATCCAAGAAATACTCAGTCAATTACACAGTCAGTTCCATATGGAAATAAAAAGAAAAATCCTCATTTTAATAATAAGAAGAAACAGCCAAACGCCAATGTAGTTCAAAATCAGAAACAAACAAATAGTTCTTCGAATAACGCTGAGCCTGGGTCGTCAAACCAGACCTCGCAAGGTCAGACTAATTTTCAGAATGTGCAGAGCAAAGCAAATACCACATAATTAACTCCAGTGGGGAAGAGAGTGGTGTTGGGTCAAGGTAATTTTTGTCAACATCAGTAGTATTGAATAATCAATTTGGTGTTTTATCAGATCATTGTGAGGCAATAGATTTTACTATGAAACACACGGCCGAATTAAGTAAAACAGTGCATGCTCCCGTAGATTTGCAACGAATTCATACAATAAAATGCCAAAATGAGTTACGACCAACATTATATGATGTAAATTTAGAAGACAAATCCTTTACGTTATTTTTTGACTCTGGTAGTCCACGTAATATCATGGATTTGAGGACACATCATTTGTTGTTTTCGAACTTTCCGATAGAAAAATCTGGAGTGAGACTCTCGGGTATACAGTAGGAAATAATGAATTAAATGTAATAGGCATAACTCATGTTCAGTTCAAGGTCGGTAAGCGCAGGTTTGCCGATATATTTGTTGTTGTACAAAACATTGATATGTATCCAGCTGTAATTATAGGATACCCATCTATGGGAAATCAAAACATTATATTAGCCCCTGCCAAGCACGACGTGTATATCAAAGGAAAATTCTATAAGTCTTCTAATACCTTAAAATCAGTTTTGGATAAAAAGGAGACGACAAATGTAACTGTAACGTACGTTGAAGAACCAATAACTTGTCTCACTAATAAAAAAATAATATACGCGACTGAGCAGAATTCTCGTTCACCCGTAATATCATCTTGCACGCAATCTATCGAGCCAAACGTACCTTTGAATTTAATAGTACAAATAAAGAAAACATTACCAGGATATGAAATATTAATCCTTTCCGACACTTTGAAAACTAACGGATTGTCTGTCACACAAGCTATTTATACAGTAGGCTCACATCAACAATGTAATATTGAAGTTTGTAATAATTTAAGTAACACTTTAGTAATTCACAAAAATCAACATATCTTGGATGTAGAAGTTAATAAACATCGTATTCTTACCGTTGATGAAATCAATCACGCTCAATCAGTTGTGGATGAATCCCTTTTGCAATCTATTAAAAATAAAATCAATAAAGACATTCAAGACGAAGAAATTAAGCAGAAAATTTTTGGACTTTTAACTAAATATCATGATGTTTTTTCCAATACGGATAGATCCTTAGGAAAAACAGATGTGATCGAGCATCAAATAAGGTTAAAGGACAAGCAGAAAATTATCTATATACCCTCGTACAGACTCCCATTGAAATTCCAGAATGAAATAAACGATGAAGTAGGTAAAATGCTAGAAGAAGGAGTCATTTGGAAATCAAGCAGCCCTTATGATTTTCCATTAATAGTTGTACCGAAAAAAGATCGAAAATGGCGTATCTGCGTAGACTTCCGTCGCCTAAATGAGGAGACGATCCCTGATCGATTCCCAGTGCCATGTACTGACGATATTTTGTGTTTGTTAGGTCAGAATAGATATTTTACCAGTTTGGACTTACTTAAAGGCTTTCACCAGATATCATTAGAAGAAGATAGTATCCCATACACAGCCTTCAGCACAGCCAGGGGACATTATGAATTTTTACGGATGCCTTTTGGTTTACGTTGTGCTCCTATAACATTTACAAGAATGATTAACATAGTGTTTGGAGACTTGTTAGGGGATATATTGCATGCCTATATGGACGGCCTTGTAATCTTTTCCAACACCTTAGAAGAACATTTACATAAGTTAGAACTAGTACTACAGATATTAAGACAACATATCTTAAGGGTAAAGATTAGTAAGTGTGAATTTTTCAAAACAGAATTAATATATTTGGGTTTCATGGTGTCAAGCCAAGGTCTTAAAGTAGTCCATGATAAGGTGTCGGCTATACGTAATTTTCCCATACCTACTAATGTCAAGGGAATACAGCAATTTCTGGGTTGTAGTGGATATTACAGGCGTTTTATACGCAACTATTCAATAATAGCGGCTCCTTTAACTGATCTTACGAAGAAGGGCGTAGATTTCATATGGTCTGAGCAGCATCAACAGGTGTTTAATACCTTGAAAGATGAACTGTGTAGTTCTCCTATCTTAAAATTTCTTGACTTCGGTAAGGAATTCTTCATTGCAACAGACGCCTCAGACTTAGGAGTAGGAGGGGTATTGCTTCAGCAATATGATAAACAATGTTTCCCGATAGCTTTTTATTCTCGAAAACTGAGAACTTCCGGAAATAAGTATGCAGTAATTCACTAGCGCATTTCAAGTTCATAATATACGGTTATCCCGTTAAGGTTCTTACTGATCATAAACCACTAACCGAATTCTTTGAAGGCTTCAATCACAGCCCCAAACGAACTCGGTGGCATTTGATCATTCAAGACTTTGGCGCGAAAATCGGGTATTTACCTGGGAAAGCAAATATCAATGCTGATGCATTATCACGCAACCCCGTGTCATCTTGTACGGAGCTTTAGCTGAATTAATAGATATATCAACATCCCTGCCTATTGTTAAAACGATATCTGAACAAGAAGATTTAGGCTGGAGCGCTGAATTATTACATACTGAGCAAAGAAAAGATCAGAAAATAGAAACAATTATAAATGCTTTGAAAGGCAATCAAAAGGAAAAGGGATATATAAAGTATAAGCAGCAGAATTATATAATCAAAGATAATATTCTGTGTATGACCGTGACAAGGAAAACCCGCAATACACCACATGTAACTAACGACCAGGTAGTGGTACCAATCTCACTTATTTCCACTGTCCTGAATTGGTTGCATGCAAATCCATTGCATGGACACCCGGGGTTTTCATTAATGTCACAGAAAGCTAAATCATTGTTTTATTGGCATACGATGTTTACATATATAAAAACACATAGCTAATTGTCGCACATGTCAGGAAAACAAAGGTCATACGAAAACACCTGTCAGCCTAGGGACTTATCCCGTGCCCAATCAACCCTGTGAAAGAATACATTTAGATTTGTTAACAGGATTTTTCGAGTCAGACAGAGGAAATAAGCATCTCTTAGTAATTGTAGATGCTTTAACTCGATATACAGAACTAATAGCGATTAAAACTAAAACTGCGATTGAATGCGCTAGGAAGTTTTACGAGTGTTACATTTGTAAACATGGAATTCCACACATGATAATCTCAGACTCGGGTGGAGAATTTAATAATCACTTTCTTACCTCATTGTGTGAATTCCTTAGCATAAAGAAAATAAATACCATGATATATCACCCAGAGTCGAATGGGCTAGTGGAAAGAGCAAATAGGAAGGTTTTAAATATATTAAGAGTAACACTAGGGGGATCAGACCCCAACTGGGATATTGCAATACCTGCAGTATTGAGTACTCTGAATCATTCATATCATTTATCAATTAAAATGTCACCGCACGAGGCATTGTATGGTACCCCAGTTAGAACGCCTTTCCATGTATTAACGCCTACAACTAATCTATCAAATCCTTTAAAAGAATGTATAAATGCAAGCAAAAAGTCGTTTTGATATCCTTCAAAAGAATATAGAAGAATCACAAATCATAATGAAAAGGAATCATGATAAAATAGAGAAAACAACTAAAACATATATCGTGGGAGATAATGTATACGTACAGGTAAATGTACGTAAAGGACCTAATTTTGAAGGCCCATTTAACATTTTGGAAACATTAACAGGCAATAGGTTTAGAGTTCAAAACATATCCTAACCCACTGATGAGAGAATCGTACTATTGGCTCACATAAAAAATAAAAAAAAAAAGAGAGAGAGAGAGAGAGGGAAAGAAGTGAGGGAAAGATTTTTATTTTGTATGTTAAACGTTTTCTTCCTAACACAGGAGTAATTACATATATTTTTCTCGTTACAGGTTTCAAAGATGAATTTTTTGTTGTTGGGAGTGATATTGTTCGCTCAGACATTTTTCTCTTGTGGGATGAGCTCTAAAACTAAAAGTATAGATTTTAGATATGGCACTATAGTTGAAAGACAAGAAGACGTTTTTATTACATCAAGTAACGTAGTTGTAGAATTGCATATGCAAGAAATTTTTCTTCCTGAGAATGACGTCACTAGCTTAAAAAGCGCCATTTCGAGGTTTGCTGTCTCATTAGATGAGTTGCATAGAAGATATTTTCATTTGCCTACAGAGAGTTCGCTTGGATCGACACTAAAAGTTGCAGAGATGCTATCTGATGACTTGCAAAATAAGACTTACGAGACAGATTCTTTGGCTCGTGACCTTTTGATGTGGACTGTAGGACACGAACATAAAGAGAGACGTAACCCGTTTATTTTTGCTGCACGAAACATCTTTGGGTCTATTGCAAGTTTAGGTTTAGGAATTTCCAATCGTCTTAAGATTAGTAATCAAAATAAGAAAATTGAGTTCTTGACTCATGAAGATGAATTGATTATGTCAGAACTAAGGAATCAGTTAGCTTCAATCAATCAAATTATGGATTTAGTAAATGAACATTCAAGTAATATCAGTCAGATTATGGAAGTACAGGATTTGTTGGCAACGTTAATGTATTATGATTCAAAAATAGATCACATACATAACAGAATTGAACATTTTATTGAGAAATCAAAAGATTATGTACTGTCACCCCATTTGTTACCTATAAAATACTTAAAGTTAGTTCTGGATAACGGACGGGGGAAACTAGGCTATGCTCCTTTGTTAGGGGAACGTAGGTTAGAATTTTATTACACCCTAATTACAGTAAGCGTTGAAAATAAGAATATCATGATTACAATTCCCTTTGATTCTTCTGATGCCTGGCAATCTTACAGGATATCACCATTTCCGACTTTCATGACGAATCACTCAAATCCAGTAATGTCCAGTTTCACAGGACACGTATTGATTTCCCCAGACAAGGAAACATATACGGTCATTAAAGACTTAAATCAATTAACTCACTGTTCAGACGCAATGGATAGGAAAATATGTAGAGCTGACTCATTTGAATTCCATAAAAATTCAATGGATTCATGCGAGTTAGGTATAGTGCTAGACGGTGCTCTCTCCTATACACATGAAAATTGTCTGAAAAAGCTTTATCCCTTTGATGATAATAAGTACAATTGCAGACTGAACAACGGCTCGTGGATACGATACGGCAAAGTCGGCTTCAATGTATCATGCCCGGACGGATTCACGTCCTATTCCCAAATCTTTGTTGCAGCAGATGGTTGCATCGGTACGTCTCCGTGGAATCAAGACTATCATCAGAGAACGGGCCTACTTCGCGAACTTCACGTGGTCGACTACTATGCCATCATTACCTCTCCCATACAACAAACAGGTAGCCAAGCGGTTGATGAAATTGACCGAGATGGACCACCCGTCACCGACTTATAAAGAATTTCTTCACCCCATACTACTAGCAGGAACAGTTGTGATGGTGATAATATTTATCGCGGTTAACATCCTTGTTTGGCGTAGGTTAAGGAACAGTTTGCAGCTCAAACAGAAAGTTTTGACTTGTCCAAACAAAACTCTTTATTTAATTCAATTTAAAGCCGTTTGAAAGTGGCCCCTTCATTCGGTAAAAGGAGTAAAATTGTCTTGGATTAGCGTTGTGTACGAAAAGCAGTTAGTACGCTAGTAATATATAATTGAAGAGACTATGGAATATTTGCATTTTTAAAAATACATTTAGAAAACATTAAAAAATGAATTTTTTTTTTCTCGGCATCTAATAAAATATATAAGCCGGAATGTTATAAGAAAAGAGAAGAAAAAAAAAAGAATCTATGGGCATCTAATTAAATATATAAGCCCTATATATATATATATATATATATATATATATATATATATATATATATATATATATATATATATATATATATATATATATATATATATATATATATATATATATGTGTGTGTGTGTGTGTGTGTGTACGAAACCGTGGTACGTGTATGTATCAGGAATTCATGTTTGTGCACTAAAATCTAATCTTTAACAAG
>NC_090736.1:73893464-73908464 GCF_036898095.1 Palaemon carinicauda
TTGGACTACTGTTACAGTGTAAAAGCATGTGTAAAACGTGTGGTACATGGCTCCCCCCTAAAAAAGACATACATGTGGAATAGGGTGCCCTACTCTTCAAAGGTATACTGTAGGCATGTCCTTATGCATGAAATACATAGGTTTAAGGGAATCACTGGAGACTCAATCTTCTTTGCCACGAATGTTAATAAAGCCTTCATTGTTAGTCAGATCATTAGGAACGGCCCCATGTAATTGGTCGTTAGCAGTGACTTGTTAGTATAGTTGTACAGGAAAACGTGCGATGCCTTGGACAAATCTCTCAGCATGTGTTTCTTAGATGGGGGCGTGTAAGTCTGGCGGCATGGAGTAAATTTTCCAAAACATGTAGTAGCTGCTGGAGATTGTTGATGGATGTTGCCGAACGAAAAAATTGACAGGGATGACCAACTGGTTGCTTTTTTACCATTCCATGTGCCGAAACATTCAGGGCTTCTCTAGTAGTGGTTTGTAGTCCCAAAAAGGACCCAGGGAAGCTGAGTAAACCAGTTGGAATCATTGCATCGGGACATCATAGCCGCATTGAGGGTGTGATGAAAGCATTCAACCATTCTCTAAGGTTCAGGGTTGTTGGCGATTGCTTGCTGTAGAGTGATCCGTAGAAGATTTGCTAACGATATCCACTATTGATAGGTGAAAGTGATGTCCCTGTCAGAAGCAATATGATCAGGGATACCGTATGAATGGGAATGGCTTCAGGCCAACGACTGGAGCAGCCATTGACGGTAAATAGGTAACGATGTCCTCACAATGTAGGTGTTGTACCTATCATGTCGACGTGAACGTGTGCAAAACGACTCTAAGGTTTAGAGAAGGTCCCCACTCCTGAATCCGTGTGTTGATGTACTTTGGAAGTTTGGCATGAAGTAGAGGCATGAACCCAATCCTTAGCATCCTTAGTAATGCCATGCCAAATGAATTTTATCTTCAGGAGCTGTGCAGTAAATCGGCATGATAGATGTGATAGGCCATGAATGATATCAAATTCCTAACAGCGCATGAGGTCAGGCACCCATGGTGGTGGTCTACCAGTACTGACATCACAGAGGAGGATGGTGTTAGAGTCATCAAAGGCAACATCCTCCCAATGGAAAAATGTGCAAGATGTCCTACATGCTTGGTACTCTGGATTTTTTCGTTGGTCTTCTGCAAAGGCATTGTAATCCAATCCCAGGTGAATAGCAGCCGATGTGTTTCTTGACAGAGCATCGGCAATGGGATTAAATTTCCCTGAGACGTGTTGAAGGGTGCAATAGTATTCAAAGATGTCGACATTGATGGGTGGAACAGGGGTCGGACTGTCAATTGAAGGCATGCACCAGAGGCATGTGGTCTGTGTGAATGATGAAGGCCATACCTCTAAAGAAGTGGCAAAAGTGACAGACAGCCAAATGCACTGCCAGCAATTTTTGATCGAAGGTAGAGTAGTTATATTTCGACTTGGAGAGTTTCCTACTGAAGCAGGTCAATGAACAAGATGAGCCATTAACCCCTTTCTTGAGTACAGCACCAATAGTAACGTCGCTGGCATCAGTGGTCGGAAGGAGAGGGTCATGTAGCACGGGAAAACTTCGGGCAGCAGTGGTTGATAGAGTATTCTTTGTGTTTTTTGACTTGCCCTTGAGGGAGGCATATAGGAGAGCAAGAATAATGGCAATCGATGGCAGGAGCCGATGATAATAGTTTTTCATGCCCAAGAATTCTAGCTGTGCTTTAATGGTCGAGGTCTTGGGGGAGTTCTAAATGGCTGCTACCTTGAAAGGAAAGTATTGGACTCCTTCAGGAGGTATGTGGTGCCCTAAGAATGATACTTCGTTGGCACCAAAGGAACATTTGTTGTACCAGAATACAAGTCAATTCAATTGTAGGCAGTCAAGAATGATGCGTAGTTGACGGAGCGGCACCACTTTGGAGGAAGAAAACACAAGTATGCCGTCCATGCAACTTTCACTGAAAGGGAAGTCCCTTAAGATGCTTCCCATGAGGAGTAGAAAATAGCCCCAGCATTACGAAGTCCGAAACAGGAGTAACTGAAAGTTCATACACCGAAAGGGGGTGGTGATGGTGGTCTTGGATATGTCTTTTGGGTTCATGGGCACCTGATAATACTACTTCAGGAAGTTGAGCGTGGAGAAAGCCTTCGCTCTGTGCAAGTAGAAGGTATCGTTGGCAATGTTTGGGTGGGTGTAGTAATCTGGTTCTGTCTGCATGTTTAGATGCCAGAAGGGATCCATCTTTCTTCAGGACAATTTTTAGGGGTGATGAACATGGGCTTGATGCCTTTTGGGAAAGGCACATTTCTTCCATTTCTGCGAACATGTGTTTAGCGGCTGTCAAACAATCTGGTGCCAGACGCCTTGATCTGGCAAACATCCGAGGGCCCATATTTTTGATATTTTGATAAATACTGTGCTTGGCAGGAACCTTGGTCGGTTGGTGAATTCCTGGACTAAATACTTAAGGGTACGACGTGAGGAGATGGGCATATGCATCCATGGCTGATCTTGATTGGAGGGGGCGGGTTGAGGAGGTGTCAAAGAGTAAGAGTCTGCGTTGACTAACCGTCGGTAAGAAATATCAACTAGCATATGAAAATGGGAGAGAAAATCTGCAACGAGGATTGGTAATGTGACGTCCGGATTGAGAAACTTCCAATGATATTTGGTTTTCCCAAACGATAATGTGAGGGTCTATTACCCGCGGGTGGGGATCTCAAGATCCATTGGCAGCTACCAGGTGGACGTCAGCAGGCGTAGAAAGACTATGTCGTGTCCTGGAGAGTGGCCTTGGTAGAAGAGAAAAGCTTGTATTGAAGAGAACAGCAAGCAACAGTGTCTGCCAAACATCGCATGCCCTAACCAGCATCACTTAAAGAGAAAAGATTAGTGATGGGGGAGGCAGCCACTACAAGCCATGGCCTACTAACAGTTTTATTGCCCAATGTCAACCATTTGCACATATCTTCACAGCAGTCACGGATCGGGAGTGGTAGTAGCATAATTGCGGCAAATAGGCATCAGTAAGTGGCTGGAAATGTCGTTGGTTGGGGTGTGAGTGAGGTGTGGCATATATGGGTGGTGGTCAGCTTTGTCGCTGCTCCGGCATAATGCAAGATGGGCGTTTGTGTCCCACAACATTCATGTCAGCTTTGGTTGATGTTGAATAGTTGTCCTCTATGTCATGAGTGGAGGCATTGATGGTGGCTTTGAAGATGGTGAATTGGTTGTTCATGAGTGAGTCGAATTTGGACATCAGGGACTTCATGGGCAAAGTATCTACTTCGTGGCTGGTAATGTGTACAGGTTTGGGCAGCCATTGTACCCAAAGGGCACGGAGTAGGTTCACCTCCCGAGAAGAGTCATTTGCTTCTGGTTACAGGCAAGAAATATTTATCCTTTCCCTTAGGGAGAGCAAACCTTTCTGGTCCCCTAACTGATGTTGAGAGAGCTGAAGAATCTTGGCTATACAGGTGGCTGGCAATGGCAAGTACTACTCCAGAATGTATTTTTTTTAGGGTGTTGTATGCTATTAGGGTGTCCCCTTGTTCTCAAAGCCAATCAAAGATTTCTGGAAAAGTGTCCTCTGAGATCACTGTGAAGACTTAGTCTGCTTTGGTGCTTAAGTGAGTCACGCCCTTGATGTAAATCTGAAACTAGGCGCACTGAAACCAAGCAAATTGTCCTTGTACCGGCGAAGGGCAGTAGTTTCATGGATGTGGCGTGGAGAGAAGAGACGGGATCATAGGGCGGCATCATCTTACATTGGGGCACAGTAGTGATGGGGAAGGCGGGAGGAAGCTGTTCCTGTGGCAGTCACCAATTATGCAAGTTGGCTGTTAGAAGTAAGAGGAGTGCAACTGTACTTTTTTAAACAGGCAAGGAGCATATATACAAGTACTTGTGCGCAAGAATGTTACAAAAACTTGAACCAGCTAAAGCATGAAAAAGGCAAGCTTAAACAGGCTCTATTAATAGTTATATTGAACAATCTTTTGTGAAACACGTGCAGTACAATATGTTTGCCTAGTCTTCCTTATGGCAGCATTGGTCAACTTGAAAAGCTCTATCTCACTGCAATATGCTCTCTGAAAACGTTATGTGGCGAGAGGACAAAGAGTTACTCAATGAATGAATAGTTGGAGGAAAGGCCAATTAATGGTGCCCTGTATGGTGAAAGAGAAGACTATCACAGGACAGTATTCCATGCTTCAACCTCATACTACTGGTTGACCTCTATACCCACGTATCAACTTTTACTAGAATATGTATGGCATCTTAGCCTTACATTCTGCCAGGGACTTTGGACTAAATAATGAAGAGGGTATTTATCATTATTTTTTCTAGCTAAGCTACAACCCTATTTGGAAGAGTAAAATGCTACAAGCTTAAGGGACCCAACAGGGAAAATAGCCCAGTGAGGAAAGGAAATAAAGAAACATATAGGATAGTGTGTCTGACTGGTACCCTTAAGCCAGAAAACTAACCCAAGACAGTGGAAGGCCATGTTACAGAGACTAGGGTAATGGTTTCCTTTTGGCGTTTCGTTCTCCTAGAACAGCTGCTTACCAAAGCCAAAGAGTCTATTCTTCCTTTATCAAGTGGAAGGTAGCCACTGAACCATTACAGTGCAGTAGTTAACCCGTTGAGTGAAGAAGAATTCTCCGTTATCTTATTGTTGTCAAGTATATAATTGAAAGAGGTGAATGTGTACAGAATAGACCAGATATTCGGGGTGTGTGTGTGTGTGTGTGTGTGTGTGTGTGTACGCAAAAGGAAAAAATGAGGCGTAAACATAGAGGCATACTAAGCAGTACTATGTGGCTAGACAAAGAACCCAATAACTCTCTGGTGGTAGTATCTGCCCGGTATTTTAAGAGATAGGATAGTTAAAAGGCAGGAAAATCTCTGTGAGTACTTTAAGATGCATTAACACATTGTATGCTTCAAAAGAAAAGATATTAAATGAATCTGCAGTTGTATGAGGCTAGTTTACTAAAACTAATATTTTTAGACTATCCTCAACTATCCCAAGAGTGTGTGCCCATTAACGACCAAGGCGTTCTGCTACCTATGCAGATGAGACTAAATGGAATTTTTATGAAACGTGGCAACAACCAATTTAATCAATGATGATTTCCTGCTTATTTATTTTTTTTCCTTCCCCCGCGCAATTAAAGTTAGCCTTTTGGGGATATATTTAGCCGTTTAATGACAGCCAAAAGCCCTTTTTATCGTCATGCAAACGTCAGTTGCTAATGATCATGTTATAATGAACCAAGCCAAAAGATTGTAATCGTGTTCTCTTGTGGGCGTTATACAAGGCTTTATGTTCATAGTAAAATAAATCTCACATAATAGGATGCCTAAAAATAGCGTTATGTTTCATCAAGTATTTTCCCCAAGTGACAGAGTAGAGGCAGTATTGAACGAACTTTTATCTGTTGCATGTGAATATGCGGGATGAATACTCTGCTGGTGAAAGTTCACCTTGAATATCTGGTCGAGTTTACCTGAAAAATATATATCTCAGACTTAAACATTTCCTCCTCCATTCAGTAAATATATAACACATAATTAATCATTCTCACTAGGGATGTAAATCAAGATTTATATATATATATATATATATATATATATATATATATATATATATATATATATATATATATATATATATATATATATATATATATATGTATATATATACATATATATATATATATATATATATATATATATATATATATATATATATATATATATATATATATATATATATATATACATATATATATATATATATATATATATATATATATATATATATATATATATATATATATATATATATATACATATATGTATATATATATATATATATATATATATATATATATATATATATATATATATATATATATATATATATATACGTGTGTGTATGTATGTGTGCATAGTTTTTTATTGTTCATCTCGTTTCATTGTGTGTTTGCATGAACCGGTTGATAATATATAAATTGTATATTTCATCTCCCTTTCCATTTTATTACTGGAAAACGAGTGATCACCATTGGCCTCGAATAACTTATATCACTATGTTTTTATCGAGAATAATTGAGGGGAGATGATGTCACCACGAGCGAGGTACCTATAAGTCCAACACCCTATTCCTTATTTGATAAAAAGAATCACAGGTAGGTCCAGAACCCCAAAAAAACATCACTGTATATTTGCTTCTCTAATTTACAATCACCATTTTCCCCTTCCTGTTACTGTATCTTCCTTCCGAACAATTTAACAACTGAGTAAATTTAAGAGAGAGAGAGAGAGAGAGAGAGAGAGAGAGAGAGAGAGAGAGAGAGAGAGAGAGAGAGAGAGAGAGAGAGAGAGAGAGAGAGAGAGAGAGGGGGGTTTTATCATCAAATCACCCATTCTGTTTATAATGTCAAGGAGAAATTGTTAATTATATTCCTTCAATTTTACAAATCTGCTTCAGATAAAATGTCCTCCCTAAATCTCAATCCATATTCTGTGGTTAGTCACTTGGCAACACATGAATCATTATTGATAAAGTCTTTTATTGGAACCATGTTCCGCTGATAAAGTGGCTAATATCTAATTCATTGTTGTTCACTCTCGAAATTATTGTTAGGATATATTTACTGTACTTGTTGTTGGAACTAAAGAATTAGAATCAGCTCGATTTGTAGTTGATAAGATTTTAATAAATCCCTGAATGATATAATTACTGTATGATTATATAAAAATGTTCAGGTTTCTATCGTTTCTATTAAAAATAGATTAGTATCTTGTCAAAATTCATTGAAATAGTTCTGGCAGAAACTTCCTTCTGCATTATTGTGAAAGAAGTGAAGTTTGTGTATATTGAGATATGAGATCATCATCAGAGTAAACTATATTCGAAATAAAATAGAAATATTGTTTCATTTCAATTCGTATCTTTTTGATTTTTGTCCTTTGAAGTTCAGAGTACAAACTCATATTAAGTCTGAGATATATTGTTCTTTTTCTTCAAATAACTATTGGTAACTTCCCTGTCTGGCGTTCTGCTGTCGGGAGATCAAGTCCCGCTTAAACTCGATAGTTTCTTGTAGTGTCTACAACATCGCCATCCCTGTGAGCTACGGATAGGGGATTTGGGGAGCTTATAGGTCTACCTAGCTTGATAGAAACCTTTGGCGCTGATCATATGGATATATGATCAGTTTCTAAGGCATTGTCACTGTCCCTTGTCTCTGACATTGATGAGCAACCATTAAAGTATAGACTTTTCACTAACCTATTTTCGTCTATTCTTTCCTGACAACAGAACAATCTCAAAATTCTCAGATCCAACCTTTCATTTATCCCGGCATTTTTACTACAGCTACGTACCTCCACACATCACACCCGATCAATCCGCAAATACTTACTATGCAAACAGTTCCTTTCAATAGTTTCAGCTTATCTTATCCGCATTCTGCATCCACACCTCACTTCCATTAAGAAGAGATGGTTCAACAGCCTCATCATACTTTTCACCCCAGGCCTCTACGGAACATTTAGTTCTCTTCGTAATATTTTGCACGGTTGGTGTGGCTCCATGATAGGGATGAATGACTCAGTATATGGAGGGGTATATCATAATGTTAATGGGCCTTATGTGTGAGGGTGAGATGCCACTACTGTTGTGGAAAATTCACGCACAAGTTGACGGGGTATTTGCAATCAAAGGATTATTATGGTCGCAACTATTTTGTTGCTTTTTCTCAGAGCCAACATTTACTACGGAAACCACCTAGTATATATAGGTGTAAGTGTATGCTTGTAGGTACCCAGGTGCATCACATAGGCAGGTAGAAAGAAAGAGAGAATAAGCCGATCGTGGCTATGCGTGTTGGCGTAAGGAATCTTCATGAAGTTAAATGGAATCCAATTCCCGCTGGAATCTCCGATAAATCGTAGCCTACCTCTCCCCATCAAAGGTGCCGTCTTCTTTGCATTTCAATGAAGAAATGGCCTGAGAACGGATATACTTTGTTTTTATTACCCAAGGATAAGGAATGGCTGGTAAGCCAGGAGAGTTCTGCGTATTTTCAATCTTTCTATACAAGTATTCTCATTCAAGTGATAGAATTTTAAGTGATGAATGAGGAAAACATTTTATCTTGAATTTCATATAAAAAAATAAAAAAAAATAAAACATGCTCAGAGCACGTATAACTGTAATGATTGAACGTTGATTGGTGTATCTTTTAGCATTACTCATTTTTCCTCTCAAAATGTATTGATACAACAAGTTTTCTAATTCTAGTTCATCAAACATTAAATCACCTCAATAAAAATATCATAAAGTGGGAAACTTCAAAGATTCTAAATGTATCGAAATGTTAATGAACTTACATTTAAACGTATGGAGTATTTCAAGAGCACAAAAAAGTATATCTTAGCAAACACGTAATTATATATCATTTACATAAATGACCTTCACTTAATCATTAATACAATTGCACTAACATCATAACTTACGTAGCCACCAGACAAGTCTTTTAATCAGTTTTTAGCAATCGAGAAAAGCTTGAAGATGATCAAGGAAGGATTTGGACCAGTGACAGGATACAGTACTTAGTAACATTAACTCCTCCATATAGTGGAGCGGCTTAGCAAACCAATTGTGCATTTTGTGATGGAAGCACCAAATATGGAGGAATGATAAAATATTATATTGGGAACATTTTCAGGTATGGAACCACTTTTGTAGTAACCCCAAAGTGGCCGCCATATTGGATTTCAAAATAGCGGCTCACAAATCTTTAATTACAGATAATTCTGGATATATACCAGCTAGAGACTTGGTATTAGGGTCTAGATATACATATTTGAGGTCAAGGAATTAAATGGTTCTAGTTAGAAATAAATTTGGTGACGCCATATTGGATTTCAAGATGGTAGGCTAAAAAAAAGAGAAATTTATGACTGATAAATTTGGTTATGTGCCAGCTATATACTTGATTCTGGTGTCTAGATGTACAAAGGTGAAGCCAAGGAATTAAATAGTTGTAATGAATATCAACTGATAATCAAGTGATAATCCCGTAATTATTATGTACATTTATATGCATGTAATTATACAAACGACAAGCAAGAGAACTTGCTTATCAATCAATTTAATAACACGTAAGTTCTGCATAGTTCCAAATCAGTCTGAGCAATCACCATCACAGCCACATAGTGCTGTGCATTTCAGAGCTGCTTTCTTACACTTGCATCTCCCACAGCAACCTTTTTTGCGCCCACAATAGCCCAGCGGCATAGTAAGAAATATGAAACCAATTGTTCAAATTGTTCTAAAAGCACCAAAATTGGCACACATGTGGATTAATACATTCTGAACAATTTTGGATATGGAGGCATTCAAGATTCTCCCCGTAGCACATTTGGCGGCCATTTTTCAAAATGGCCGCTATTTACCGTTAGCGTCATTGAATATGTACCATAATTTGTCTTTTTGTGGATGCTAAAGGTGATAAGTGTGCTAGAGGTGATAAGTATTGTACAATTACACATACTTCTGTGCTTACCAAATAATTTGGCTACCATTTCACAAGAAAATGAATTTTACTTTGCAGCGGTAGCGTTGGTGGCAGTGACGGCGGCTGCAGTAATAGTATAGTGTTGATAGTCATGGTGCTTGTAGTAGTAACTTGTGGTAACATGGTGGTGTTTTGTGTCTTTGCAGGTGAGGCAGCAGCAGCACCACCTGACATCAGAGACGCGTTGTTCCAGACTGCAGCCATGGCAAAGAAGTTCCAACTGGTCGATACTTTTGAGCAACGTACTCACACAACACCTCCTGAGACAAACTGGAAGCTGTGTCTTGTATGTCAAGAGGAGACAACAGAGTCACTTGTCTGCCCAGTACTGTCTAAACGCCGAGACCCTGGGAGTGGATACACGACAATGGCTGCAAACTTGGTCAAATTTGATGAACTCGGAGAACTGCCAAGAACTGTTCAGTTACAGAGACTAGATGAAGGACAAGGTGTTGAGGCGACAATGGTTGCCCACCAGGCCAAGTGGCATAAAACATGTATGCTCAAATACAATAACACAATGCTACGAAGAGCAGAGAAGAGACGCATCGCAAGCAGCTCAGCATTTGATAGTACTGACAATGTCCAGGCCAAGCGCGCCAGAACACACTCTTCAGAAGCCCCTACCAGCGGCACCTCCTGCTTTTTCTGTGGAAAGTCTGGCACAGAGACCCTACATGAAGTAACAACCTTCCAGGTGGACACACGCGTACGGAAGTGTGCAGCGCAAGTTGGGGACAATGAACTCATAGCCAGGCTCAGCATGGGTGATATGGTGGCTCTGGAGGCCAAGTACCATTCCAAGTGTTTGTTGGCTCTTTACTATCGTGCAAAGACCACTGTAGAAGCCGAGCAGAAAACTGACCATGAAGGTGTAATGTCAAGAATCGTACTGGCTGAACTGGTCCTGTATATCGAGGAAACCCACCTAGAAGAGGGCACCACCCCAGTCTTCAGACTCGCAGAACTTGTAAAGCTATACACAACAAGAATGGAACAGCTCGGGGTTGTTTTGTGCCAGAAAGTTAATAGCACAAGGCTGAAAGAGCGCCTGTTAGCCCAGATACCAGGCCTGAGATCCCACAGCAAAGGCCGAGATGTTTTACTAGCGTTTGATGAAGACATTGGTGAAGCGCTAGGCAAAGCCTGCGAGCAAGACTGTGACACTGAGGCAGTTCACCTTGCGCGTGCTGCACAGATAGTTCGTTGAGGTGGCAATCCACCGGAACAAGCTACCACTGTTTGCGACCAAGAGAGGACCCAATATACCCAAAGGAAAAGAACAGGTCAAATCTCTGAAGAATGATGTTGCGCTCTTCGCACGATTATATATCGGCTGCCAGACCCGTGATGGGAATCTAGAAGAGTTCTTCAGGCATGAAAATCAGCAATGCCCTCCAGCTTTATCTGACGGAGGGAGACTGTACCTAGGGAGCAAGAGTGACTTGCTGGTGTGCCTTGAAGGCCATGCTGAGCCTCAGTTTGAAGCTCCTACTGTCACTGCTGTTGTCCTCGATGGAGCAGTAATCGTACAGATGTTGAAGCCGGGTACTGCCAACACGTTCGAGGAATATGCACAGCAAGTGTTCATCCCATACGTTGTACAACGTTTCCAACATGTATCACGTCCTGACCTTGTGTGGGACAGCTACAGAGCAGATTCCCTGAAGGCATCAACCAGAGAACAGCGTGGAAAGGGAGTACGTCGGCGTGTTGTCGACTCAGCAGTCATACCAGGAAATTGGCAAAGTTTCCTGCGAGTTGATAGCAACAAAGTGGAGCTCTTCAGCTACCTCTCCACCATGCTTGCAGAGTCCTTTCAAGAAGAAGGCAAGGAACTGGTCGTCACTGATGGGGAGCAGGTGATCTGTGTTCCACAGCAAGAGGATGTCAACTCACTCGCACCATGCAACCAAGAAGAGGCAGACACCCGCATGATGCTACATGTAGCACATGCTGCACAACATGGTCACCACCAGATACAGGTTCGAACAGTAGACAGTGACGTCGTGGTCCTAGCAGTGATGGTAGTCCAGAAACTACCAGCTGGAGACGAACTCTGGGTAGCCTTTGGGACAGGCAAGAACTACCGCTACATTGCAGCCCATGAAATAGCTTCCTCCCTTGGTCCAGAGAAGGCATGTGCTCTTCCAATGTTTCATGCCATCACAGGGTGTGATACTGTGTCAGCCTTCGTCGGACATGGGAAGAAATCTGCCTGGGCAACATGGAACACGCTGCCAGAACTCACTGATGCCCTGCTGAGTCTGGCAAATGCACCCACAAGCATCCAAGAGGATACAATGCATGTCATCGAGAGGTTTGTCATACTCCTGTATGACCGCACAAGCAAATGCAAGGACGTCAACAAGGCGAGAAAGCAGCTCTTTGCAAAGACGAACTCTGTTCAGAACATCCCGCCAACCTACGCTGCTCTGGAGCAGCATGTGAAGAGATCTGCCTTTCAGGGTGGTCATGTCTGGGGCCAGGCATTGGTACCAACGCCCGTGCTCCCTCCACCAACAGACTGGGGCTGGCATCGGAGTGATGATGGGCTCTACACACCACTCTGGACCACACTCCCTGAGGCATCCAAGGCCTGCTATGAGCTGGTGTCTTGCGGATGCAAGAAAGGCTGCAAAAACCGCTGCAAGTGCAAGAACGCTTCACTGCAATGCACTGGTCTATGTTTCTGTGAAGGCGAATGCCAGTAGATTGGGACAGAAAACTTGCTAACCAACATTATGATCTGTAGACATTCATAATTCTGGTGACCAGATTTGAAAAGTTCGGAATCATAATTAACATAGTGTGGCAAAATCTACGTTATTGTATTACATGTATGTACTGCAGGATTACACAAGTACTGTGCCTAGAGACTGGGCTTTTGGTCGACTATATAACTACAATCTGACCATACTGTAAACTTCCCGTACTCTGTGTATTATTTTGACTAGCAATTTTGCCAGCAATTTGAAATAAAAAAGCAACTTGAGCAATTAAAGTGTGTTCCTGAAATCAGGTACTGGTTATTAGAGGTATTATGTCATTGAGTATTGAAATCTTCATCAAATGTCCACTTTTTCCACAAAATGGCGGCCAGTTTGGGGACCATTTTTGAGAAGATTCATCTAAATATCTGTTAAACATTTATTGATGTTAATTCTGATGTAAAAAAAGGGAATTTTGGCCCATCTAGCACCAAACTAACGACACATAATGAAGTCTATGTAATGACGCTAATGTTAAATGGCGGCCATTTTGAACAATGGCCGCCATATCTTCCTAAGGGCTAATCTTGAATGCCTCCATATCCAAAAATGTTTAGAATATATTAATCTACATGTGTGCCAATTTTGGTGCTTTTAGACCAATTTGAACAATTGGTCTGCTATGCCGCTGTACTACAAGAGATCAGTTCATAGCAGGATTTAGCAGCTTCTGGTAGTGTTGTCCACAAAGGATCAAACTGTCCGTCATTTTCCACCAGTTACTTCACCAGCCCCCCCAAAAAAACCATGTACCAGCTGGAACCCAAGCATCACTGCAGAGGAATCCTGCACAAGCTGAGCATGATAAAGAGAAGAAGTGGCTCCAGGCTGTGAAGGATGCATGTGACAGTGGCGATACGCAAAATCCAGGAAACATTTCATGGGCTGCACATCAAGCAGAGAGCTAAGCAGCCCAGCATACTAATATCACAGTCACACCCACTGCCTTGCTACCCCTCTTCCATGACCAAGACCACTCAGTGGCAATGATCCGTCATGCCATGGATGTAGTGAAAGCAGCGGTCAATGAGCTAAATCCTGGACAGATACTCGTAATCACACTGGACCAACCACTGTATGCAATCGCCAAGGAGGTGCAATGGAACTGGCCTGACACATTTGGTGAAGATCTATTTGTAGTAATCCTAGGCGCTCTACACACAGAGATGGCAGCTTGGAAGACAGCAGGAAACTGGCTGCAAAACAGTGGTTGGACAGAGGCATTGGTTCAGGCAGAGATAGCAATAACAGGCGCAGCCGACTCCTTCCTGCATGCAGCTCATGTCAGCCGTACAAGACGCGCCAACCAGGTAACTGCTGCTGCCCTGCACATACTTCAGCACCATGCATATACTAGATACAAAGAAAGAGCGATAGCAAGAGATGAGGAAATATTGCAGTTTGAGGCATGGTGTGACATGAAAGCACTAGCATGTCCCCAGTTTCAGTACTGGGCCACTGTACTTCACCTGGAGCTCTCTATACTCCTCTTCATACGTTCACTCAGAGAGTCAAACTTCACACTGTACATGGACACCCTACCAGAGGTAGCTGCATGGTTTGCTGCATTGGATCATGTCCACTATGCTCGCTGGTTTCTAGTGCACATCAGGGACATGGTTTGCCTTGCAGAGAAACATCCAGATGTTGCTGCCAAGTTCCATATGGGCCAATTCACATCCAAGAAGACCAGGCATGCTTTTTCCGCCATTGCCTTAGACCAGGCATATGAGCAAAACAATGCCATGGTCAAAGGTGATGGCGGGGCAGTGGGTCTCCCTGAAAATCCAAGTGCCCTTCAACGGTGGATGGTGGCTGACCTTGAAGTTGCTCGGGTCATCACAGAATTTGAGACCTCACAACAACTGCACCAAAGAGGAGAGCACACCCACCACCATGAGCAAACCAGCGGTGTACAAAAGAAATTTGTCTAAGATGTCCGTGCACTGACAGCAGTCATCGAGGATTTGGGCAACCCCTTTGAAGAAGGAAGCACAGATTTGTTGGTCCTAGACACACAGGAGATCCTGGGCACAGCTGCAGTAGAGAGTGTGTGTACAGCTGTGCAGATGGGACGAGATCAGTTCCATTTATTTGTGAAGGAACGTCTGGCACACAGATCCAAACCACTCAATGATGTCATCGAACGCAACAAACTTCCATTCTTTGCATCCATCAAGGTAAAAAGTGCCAATAAGAGCAAGCAACAACTCGCCTCTGCAAGGTGTGATTCAGAGCTTTTCTTCAGACTATACATCGCATGCCAAACCAGAGATGGTGATCTCGAGTAGTTCTTCAAACATGAGAACAGTGCACACACGCCTGCAGTATCACAAAATGGGAGCTTTGGTTCCAAATCTGACTTTCTGAGGCCTTTGGAACAGATTGTTAAACCAACGTCTCACCCACCACAAGTCTCTTCTGTGATCCTCGATGGGGATGCAGTGGTTCAAATGCTGAACCCTGGCCACAGCAAAACAATTCTTGACTATGCCACAGACGTATTCATTCCATATATTCTGTCACAGCTTCAAAATCATTCCTGTCTGGATCTAGTGTGGGACCGCTATGCAAACTCAGGCAACTTAAAGGCAACTG
>NC_090736.1:73918464-73930964 GCF_036898095.1 Palaemon carinicauda
TTCATGCGATTTGGTCAAATAGTTTTTGAGTAATGGGAATCATAACACCACACACACACACACACCACACACACACACACACACACACACCGTCATACAAACATACGCCCAATGTCTATAGAAAGTATTCTATATACCTAGCATGCACATATCAAAACAAAACCTTAACCGCAACGAAGTTGGCGAAGGTAATTATCTTGAGGAAGCAAATGACTTCACCGTTCGATTAAGAGGATTACAAACACTATGTAGAAAGCTGTTGTGAAATGAGAATAAATATGCCTTAAAGCTTTCAAGTCTACGTTTAACTGAGAATGCTGTATTATTGTGGCGATGGATAACTTTAGGCATCACATCTCTCTCTCTCTCTCTCTCCTCTCTCTCTCTCTCTCTCTCTCTCTCTCTCTCTCTCTCTCTCTCTCCAACCTCATTAGGCTGTCTCTATCTGAACATAATTACCATTTCAGTAGGCCATATGGACCGAATCCATAAATTCCAGCTTCTATTTCGGAGTGGCTGTCTACGCCTTTTCGTTGTCAATTCATTTTAATCTGCAAAGGGTGCTGTTTTCGCTACAAGAATTACAAAGCAGTGAATTGGATATGTATTTAGCATCTCCACTATTCATATTGTTTCCCTCTGTTGGTTGCTTAACGATCAAAATTATTGTTATATTCAGATAGTACAAATATTTTTATAATGTAGGATGCATATTCAAGGCTTCCTGCACACAATAATGAAGCAAAATAATATTGCGTCCAAAATATCGTTAAATTACGAATATGTCACATGGCCAATATGCTGAAATATTACGTGTGCTTCTATATGTTTTTTCTTGTTACCTTCTGTAAGAGAATAATTTTGAGCACGCGAAAATATTCATTAGGAAATAGTTAAATGACCTTGGTAGCTAATGCGAAAAGGAACACATAGTGTTGATAATTCCTTCAGAACTTGAAGGGGAAATAGCATTCGTAAATGCGTTAAAAGAATTACTGTTTAAAAAAATTAAAATACATTGAATTTCGGTGCCTTTACATTGGGTTAACAGCTTCATACTAGCTTCTACTTCACCATTATACTAAAATGACAGGTTTTCATCATCATTGAAATCTTTTTAAAATAATTTTCAAAATTTCTTTATATTCTAACACACACACATATATATATATATATATATATATATATATATATATATATATATATATATATACATATATATATATATATATATATATATATATATATATATATATATATATATATATATATATGTATATATATATATATATATATATATATATATATATATATATATATATATATATATATATATGTGTGTGTGTGTGTGTGTGTGTGTGTGTGTGTGTGTGTGTATACACACACACACACACACACATATATATATATATATATATATAATATATATATATATATATATATATATATATATATATATAAATAACTATACTATATATATATATATATATATATATATATATATATATATATATATATATATATATATATATATATATATATATATATATATATATATAATGATAATAATATTACATATGATTATATATAATGATAATAATATTACATATGATTATAAACAGTATATGAGTATATGTGTGTAAGTACTGAGACAGAAAACTTTGAGTTCACCATAGTCACTATACCAGGGGCTCCAAGACTTTTGGGAATGACGAAATAAATTTAGTTGATTATGATCTAATCAATTGTGATAAGAAGTTTCACTTCCATAAGAGGAATCAAACGTGTCTCCTTTCCGATGTTTTGCGTAGAGAGAGAGAGAGAGAGAGAGAGAGAGAGAGAGAGAGAGAGAGAGAGAGAGAGAGAGAGAGAGAGAGAGAGCAGATTTTCTTCCCACAACTAAAGGTTAGTGACCAACTCCTCCTGAGTAATTAGCATAGAAGAGAAGTTTGAATAACCCAACTCCACGCCAGTAGTAAAACGCTTGACATCCAATCGACGTCTTTATAAGGGAGCTCACTTTAGTCAATGAAGAATGAGATATATTATTTTTAAAAAATTCTCAGGTGGAGGAATTCAAACCTTCTTTCAGGAGGGTTTTATGGAATCGGAAGAAAGAGGAATCACAATTAAGTTGAGTTTCTCAATAGCCTTTGATAAAGAATATCTTAAAGAAAATGGATAAAAACTGCAAACTGATGAGGATGAGGTTTCACATTATATTAGAAAAGATGTTAGTTATAAATATACGTGTTGAAGAATTACTGAAGCTCGAAATCTTTATTTTTATTATATTTGAAGGTCGCTCATGAGTGGAGGAAGTGATCAGGGGACATTGCCATAGGTACCATAACATTGCCCTATAGACTAACCATGACCATATATCCATATGGTCAGATCTTAAGCCCCCTCTCTCCCCAAGCTAGGACCTGGGAGGGCTAAGCAAGGGCTGCTTATGATTAGGAAGGTAGACATATATATAGGATCCCCAAAATAAAAGATGAAAATAAAAAAATAACATCGTCCTGCTAAGCAACCCCCCCCCCCCCCCCCTACCGTCTCATACGTCTATTAAGGTAATCACAGACTTCCGGGGAGCTAATTACTTCGCTATGAACTAAGATGGTTGCTTGCATAAAACAGGGATAAATGTCACTTAATAGTCCGGTCCCTTAATGAGGAAAGCACAAAGGAGGCTGACCTGTTGCACCGAAATTGGATTGCCTTTAGGTTGGAGAAGACTGAGGCCTTTGAGTGGGAGAAACTGGGCCTTTGCAAAGGATGTCAGAGAGAAAATGAGAATATTGCAAGGGCTGCTATAGGGAGAAAATTGGCTAACTACTATAGAGAAAAAAATGGGTAGGGATCTATTAGACATAAAATTGTCAGGGACTGCTAAATAGAGAAATTTAGCAATAATGTTTAAAGAAATCAAAATAGAAATGAGTCTTAAAGATAAAAAAATTAGAGTAACTATTAAAGATATAAAATGGCTGGGACTACTAAATGGAGAAATTGTCAGGGGCTACTAACGAGAAAATAGGCAGTAACTAATAAAGAGAGATACGTATAACAGGAACTACTAAGGAGAAAAAAAAAGGTTAGTGACGAATGAAGAGAGAGAAATGTCAAAGACTAATACTACTAAAGTAAAAAAAAAATATCAGGGACTACTAATGAGAAGAAAAATTAAGTTACAAAACGCACACACAAAAAAAATATTGTAAGGTAAATTCTGTCATACGAGCAAACCTTTAAATATAATATCCCATCTTTTTGTAGAACAATCAAAAGCACATAATATTCAATTTAAATTATACAGAACTATAAGAACCATACATTATATTGACAATACTTAAGCGATGAGATAGATAATTTCATTATTATGATTAGTATACTATAATTAGTGACACCAGGTCTTGATCATTAATTAGGTACTTGCTTCAAACTTTAACGGCAACAAGCTAATTTTTAATCGTTTTATCGTCTTTTTACTGTATATATCAATTCCTTTTTCTTTTTTTCAATACTTTAAACATCTTTTCCACCAAGTAAATGAATAAGTATTGATGTAAGGATAAAAAATTTCCATACTATTCAAGGAAAGATATTATCTCACAGCCGTGGGTAAAAAACTTGACACAATGCAAGAATCCCGAATTTTATAATAAAAGAAAAAATGAAAAATACAAATTTGCACTATTCTAGCCATTGTGGCATTTCTCCAAACGAGGCAGAATTACAAAGAAACCTTTACTTCACCTCTCCTGGGTGAAGGAAACGAAGAAAGAAAGAAAGAAAGAAAGAAAGAATGAAAGAAAGAAGAAAAGATGAAAGAGTAAGTGAGAAAGAATAAGGGAATCTCCAAGCAGCCATGAGGGATATTTTATTTTATCCCAACGAAACCATATTTTACCCATACCTGTAGCGGTATTGTTTCTATTTTATTTTGAGAAAATATTTTTTTTCTAAGATAATTCAATATACGTATAGGTAAAAAGGCAGCAAAAAGCCCAAAGGTACAATATAATATCCCCGTAAAATTTTGGAAATTGAAATATATCTTTTGTAAGATTAAAAATTGAATATTCCACTTTTGTCCAAATCTCTCTCCTTTTTATGGCAAATTTGAACCCCAACTAAGAAAGAGAATTATCCTAATTGAAGAGTTTCACTTAATATTGTATTGAATTTACGACGAAATCGTGAGGTTTCCTTGGCATTGCAACTAATAGAACTACTCTATTCGACCAAGTCAGATTTCTTGTATAAAATAATTCATAAATACAAGACCGACTCTCTCTCTCTCTCTCTCTCTCTCTCTCTCTCCTCTCTCTCTCTCTCTCTCTCTCTCTCTCTCTCTCTCTTGAATAGAAAAAGAGAACTTTTAATAGCATATAGAAAAGGTCGTTCAGAGTAACTCCAATGTTTCACGATGGAATTTGAATTTGTTCCAGAAATAGTTTTCTGCTGCCAAAAAACTATTGGCTTTAAAAACCCGGTTCCAATATATAATGTGACGTTATAGCATCCTCACTAAAACGTTATTTTCATGTATTGTAATACAAATGAAATTAATTTGGAGTTATAAAAATTATAGAGGATCATGGAAATATCACATTGTATAGAGGAAATGATTTTTACTTTTCCTTCCTGATAGTATAAACCTATTGATATATGATATACGGAACATTTTTAAGGATGAGGAGACTATCAGAGTTTATGTTTTACTACAACCGATAACTATGAAAGGAGATATTGAGAGTTGGGTTGTCTAGATTTCAGATTCTAGATTATAGTAAGACTCACTTAATGTTGAAGTTGTAACCACAAATTATGTGGAAAGTGGTCAAATTCAGCAAAGAAATGCGATCAAGAAAAATATATTATTATTATTATTATTATTATTAATTATTATTATTATTATTATTATTATTATTATTATTATTATTATTATTTTAGCAGTGATATTAGAAATCATCGTTACTATGTTTCTTGAGGCTGAAATAAAAACGACAAGTAATGAGAGAGAGAGAGAGAGAGAGAGAGAGAGAGGAGAGAGAGAGAGAGAGAGAGAGAGAGAGAGAGAGAGAGAGAGAGAGAGATGAGAGAGAGAGAGAGAGAGAGAGAGAGAGAGAGAGCATTATTGCTGTATGGAAACGCGTAATAATTTTTTAGGATATATTATTCAAACATTTTTCAGACGATCAATGATAGTGTTTTATAGAGTCGTCACTATTATTTTCTTCGAAGCCGATTTTGAACAGCGAGATTAATATGGTAATAATTAAAGTTTTTGATTGTGTAAGGAGTTTAAGACAATGAAATATGAGAGTGAAATACACACGTTCGATATCAACAATTACGTAACGCTATGCAATTAAGGCGATAAAATCAAAAAGATTAATGGATTTTACCGATCCTGAGCAACTTCAGACGAATAAAGATCCCCCTCCAGCTGACACGAGTCAAAGAGGACAAAACCAAAACTAAACCACGATGATTTTTAGTGGTGTGTCTCTTCTTGCTTTATTATCTTTAATACATATTGATTTGAATAGATATTTTTAGCTTGTGCCTTTTATTTAATACAACAACACTTCTGACGATAGAAACACACCACACTTTAAAGAGTTTACATCGAAATGATCATTAGCGAATTGTTTTATAATGGGTTCATCTTCCTCTTGTTATTACAGTGTTTATTTGAACTATCCTCGCAATGGGGTTGAGTGGTTCTTGTTTACATTTCCTGTGTAGTAGAAGTTTTCCCAAAACAAAAGCGAAGACGAAGATTTTCCTGAATCCGCGGAATAGATCACACGAGAACACAATCCTTTTGAAAAATAGATTTGAGAGGAAATACCTGTGAAGACAGGTCCCCGAAGCAAGAGCTCACCAGACTGAGAAGGTTTCTCGAGATGGAAACTGGATAGTTTTCGAGACTATTTACTTGATTTTGGAAGTAAATGGGATCTTCAATGTAACTACAAATTCCCTCAGTTTATTCATTTTTTCTTTTGGAGTTAATGCTTCCTGTATAAATTGAATGATAGAGAAATTTAAAAATCATTGAGCTTATTAAAGATTTTTGGGTATTAGTCTATGAGAAAAGTTATTTATATGTATTTAATCCTAGAATGATGTAGAGGTTAAAAGTCTTTTCAGAGTATTTAGGAATTATGGGTTTTGGTGAATGTGAAAAGTTTCTTATAAGTATTAAACAACATTAATTAATATCAGATTACTATGGCGAGGATCAATTTCTAACATCTTCAGCATAAGTAAATCTGAATTTAGAAGACAGATTAATATGAATTTTCACATAAAATTCCATTTGATCTTCCTTCGTAACGTTATAGGTACACAATAACCTCACTTCTCAGTTTAAACTCAACCTGATAAGGGAAAACTTTTGTCAAATAGTTTTCCTTCAAAACTTGATTTCTTTTTTTTTTTTTTTTTTTTGAAGAGCGTGAATTTAAGTCCTGTGAATGGAGTTGTGGTGGCCTAATGGAAACGTCCCTGCTTGTTGACCTATTGGTTATTAGGCTGATTCACACCGGACACTCACGCTCACGCCCAAGGCACGGTGAAGCTCTCACTCAGCTCATTTTACTGGTGTTTTCACATATGCCGCTCAAGCTCTCCTGAGCTCAGTTTGTTTTGTGTTGGCATTGGTGAACCATGTGTGATTTTTCGGCTCTAGAATTAGCGGGTGTAGCCATAGCGCTGGATGAGGAAGAGGGAGAGAGAAAAAGGAGGAAATTTTGGGTGCATTCTATGCTAAGTAAAATTGCAAGCATTTATTTACATTCTTTATTATCATAATACGATATGTAATAGTAAGGAAAATTCAATTTAATTAATATTCTGTATTCTGTCTATAGTTTCCTACCTTTACATAAAACATGTATTATGTATTCATAGCCTTAAAATAAATATAGCATAATTTGTTTGTTTTCTTTATTCACTTGTTTACCTACCTTTTGAATTGTGCCACTGTTTTTTGCTTTGTTGACTCATCCCTGCAATGTTTAAATGAGAGAACAACTATCATTCATGTCCTGCCCAAACAAAGAGCTGACCGCGGCTGATGAATATTTTCACACCTTACACTCAAGCTCTCGATCTTGCTCTCGCTCAAGTTTGAGCACGTTCAAAATATCTTTTGCTTTGATCATGAGCATGACCGTGACTGGAGTTGAGCGAAAATGATTAACTAAATGGTTTGAATACTCTGCATGTTCATCATTAAAGAATATTTGAAGGCGATCAATTGCGTGCACGTGAGTGTGAGTGTGAGTGTCAGTTGTGAATCAGCTCTAAGTGTTCAAAGACCGCTCAAGATCGATAGTTCCTTGTAATGTCTATAACCTCATCCATCCTAAGGGCTGATTCACACCTGACACTCACACTCACACTCACATGCACGCAATTGATCGTGCTCAAATATTCTTTAATGATAAACAGGCAGAGTATTCAAACCATCAAGTCAATCATTTACGCTCAACTCCAGTCACGGTCAGTCAAACTCACGATCAAAGCAAAAGCTATTTTGAACGTGCTCAAACTTGAGCGAGAGCTATACCCGCTAATTCTAGAGCCGAAAAATGTGAACACACCAGTAAAATAAGCTGAGTGAGAGCTTGACCGTGACTTGGGCGTGAGCGTGAGCATGAGTGTCAGGTGTGAATCAGCAAAAAATAACTGAGGTTGTCAACGGTGCGCTATTTCTTGCTAGGTATTATGATTTTTGAACAAACAAAAAAATAAGAAATACCTTTTTAGTTTTATCCAAGCTACGATTGAAAATTATTGATTATTCCCTTAAACAAAGTGAATTTTGCAAATGTAGTTTAACTTAGCCGGAATGGAATATAATATAGTGTTCATTCGACGAAATGTTAGAAATTTCCCATATATGTTGTTCCCCATCATATTTGTAAAGAAGTTATAGTTTTCAAAGTTTTCAAAGACTCATTTTGTCTTTGGGAATAAGTGAAACCCGTGTGTTATGATCACTTTTTTTTTTCTAATGAATATGAGTTTTTCTTGTGTCCTATGCCAATATATAAATTTTGCTAAATCATATTCCTTTTGGAATCATTACTTCTAATTTTCTGAAACTTTTCTTATTTCATATCTGTTGCATTTGGAACTAAAAAAAAAAAGAAAAAGAAAAATTGAAAGTGACTTAGAAAAAAAAAACATCATAAACTTCGTCATGAAAAAATTTCTGCTTTTGGGCTGTAACTAGCAGTGACCTAAAAACACCTTTGTTGATCCATAATATCAGAAAGTGAGACCACAAAATTCAATGTCACAAAATGAAAACAATTGTATATCTAGATCCAAAAACTTTGGTATTGATGGCCAACATCTGAATTGATTTCGTCACTGACACAATTAATGTAATTCCGGTCAAGGAGACTTCAGTAATTCACTTTATGTCACCAGGAAACCGGTATAAATATGACTAGGATTTTCCGTGTGTTAAAGAAAGATTGTTTGTGCGGGCAACTATTCACAGAGCCAAACAAACAACCGTTCATAGAGCCAATCAAACGCATTTTCAGAGCCAAGCAAACACCTATTCACAGATCCAAACAAGCCACTATTCACAGACCCATACAAAAAACTATTCACAGAGCCAAACAAGCAAGTATTCACAGACCCAAAGAAACAACTATTCACAGAGCCAAAAAAACTACTATTCACGGAGCACGACAAACAACTAGTCATAGAGACAAAGAAAATCTGTTCACCGAGCCAAACTAACAACTATTCAGAAGCCAAACAAAAACCTTCTCAGAGCCACACAAACAGCTATTCACAGAGCCAAGCAAGCAACTACTCACAGAACCTCAGAAACAACTATTCACGGAGCCAAAGAATGAATTAATCACAAAGCCGAAGAAACAACTTTTCACATAGCCAAAAAACAACTTTTTACATAGCCAAACAAACAACTATTCATAGAGCCAAGCACAACAATCACAGAGCCAAAAAAAAAAAAAAAAAAAAACTATTCACAGAGCCAAACAAACAACTATTCACAGAGACACACGAACTACTATTCACAGAGCGCCAAATAAACACCTATTCACCTAACCTAAAAAAGAATTGTTAACAGAGCCAAAACAAACAACTATTCACAGAGCCAAAAAGACAACTATTTACAAAGCTAAAAAACAAATAAACACATAGCCAAACAAACAACTATTCACAGAGCCAAATAAATATTTGTTCACAGAGCAAAACAAACAACTATTCACAGAGCCAAGCAAACAACTGTTCAGAGACCCGCACCCCCCAAAAAAACTTCAGAGCCAAACAAACACGTATTCACAGACCCAAACAAACAACTGTTCACGGAGTCAAACAAACAACTGTATAGAGATCAAAACAAACAACTTTTCAAAGCCAAACAAACAACCATTCTCAGAGAAAAATAAACACCTTTTTAGAGCAGCACAAACAGCTATTCACCAAGCCAAGCAAGCAACTACTCACAGAGCCAAACAAAATTCTCTTCAAAGAGCCAAAGAATTAACTATTCACAATGCCAAAGAAACAACTTTTCACTGAGCTGAAAAGATGATGTCTCACATAGCCAAACAAACAAATATTCACAGAGTCAAGTAGACTAATCACAGAGCAAATCAAACAATTATTCACCGCGCCAAACAAACACCATTTTTTTCCAGAGCCACACAAAGTGATATTCACAAAGACAAGCAAACAACTGTTCATAGTGCCAGACAAACAACTATTCACAGAGCCAAGCAAACAACTATTGACAGAGCCAAGCAAACACCTATTCACAGAGCCAAACAAGTAACTACTCACAAAGCAAAAGTAACAACGGTTCACAGAGCCCGATAAACAACTAGTCACAGAGCCAAAAAAAATCTGTTCACCGAGTCAAACAAACAACTATTCGCAGAGCCAAACAAACAGCTATTCACAGAGCCAAGCAAGTAACTACTAACAGAGCCAAACAAATAACTCTTCACAGAGCCAAAGAATCAACTATTCACAAAGCCAAAGAAAAAACTATTCACAGAGTAAAATAAAACAAATTTTTACATAGCCAAAGAAACAACTATTCACAGAGCTAAGCAGATTAATCACAGAGCCAAACAAACAATTATTCAGAGAGCCAAACAAACACCTTTATTCAGGGCAACACAAACTACTATTCACAGAGAAAAGCGAACTTCTGTTTCCAGGGCCAAAGTATCAACTATACACGAATAAAAAAAAAAAAAAAAAAAAAAAAAAAAAAAAAAAAAAAAAAAAAAAAAAAAAAAAAAAATGCATAAAAAAAAATAGCTTTTTACATAGCCACACAAACAACTATTCACAGAGCCAAGCAGGCTAATCACAGAATCAAACAAACAACTATTCATAGAGCCAAAAAAAACACCTTTTTACAGAGCCACACAAACTACTGTTCACAAAGCCAAAAAAACAACTATTCACAGAGCCGAACAGACAGCTGTTAACAGAGCCAAACAAACAACTGTTCACAGAGAAAAACAAACAACTATTCACAGAGAAAAACAAACAACTATTTGTAAAGCTAAAGAAAAAAATAATCATAGAGCCAAACAAACAACTATTCGCAGAGTCAAACCAAAAACTAATCAAAGAGCCAAACAAACAACTGTTCATAGAGACAAACAAACAACTATTCACTGAGCAAAACAAATATTTGTTCAGACAGCAAAACAAACAACTGTTCAAAGAGATAAACAGATAACCATTTACAGAGCCAATCAAACAACTGTTCAGAGACCTAAACAAACCACTTTTCAGAGCCAAATAAACAACTTCTCACAAAGCCAAACCAACACCTATTCAAGTTTTCAGAGCCAAATAAACAACTCTTTACAGAGCCAAAAAAACGCCTAATCATCGAGGCAAACAAACATCTGTTCACAGAGCAAAACAAACAACTATTCACAGAGCCAAGTAAACAATTATTCATAGAGCCAAGACAGCAACTCATCACAGAGCAAAACAAATAACTATTCACAGAACCATAGAAAAAACTAATCACAAACCCATAGAAACAACTATTCACAGAGCCAAGTAAACAACTGTTCACAGAGCCAAGCTAACAACTATTCAAAGAACCAAGCAAACACCTATTCACAGTGCCAAGCAAACAACTGTTCCCAGAGCCAAACAAATAACTATTCGCAGAGACAAAGAAACTACTATTCACAGAGCCCGACAAACAACTAGTTACAGAGCCTGAAAAATCTGTTCACCGAGCTAAACAAACAACTATTCACAGAGCCTAGCAAACACCTTTTTAGAAATACGAAAACCACTATTTACAGAGCCAAGTAAGCAACTACTCAGAGAGCCAAACAAACAACTGTTCACGGAGCCAAATAAGCAACTATTCACAAAAACAAAGAAACAGCTATTCGAAGAGCCAAAAAAACCACAACTTATTACATAGCCAAACAAACAACTATTCATAGAGCCTAGCACACTAATCACAGTGTCAGACAAACTACTATTCACAAAGCCAAAAAAACTACTATTCATAGAGACAAACAAACAAAGAAACAATTATTCACAAAGCCAAAGAAAAGACGATTCATAAAGCCAATTAAACACTGTTTACATAGCCGAACAAACAATTATTCACAGAGCCAAGAAGACTAATCAAAGAGCCAAAACAAAGAAGTATCTACAGAGCCCCACAAATACACCTTTTTACAGAGTAACAAAAACTACTATTCACAAAGCCAAATAAGCAACTACTCACAGAACCGAACAAACAACTATTAACAGAGCCTAACAAACAACTATTCATTGAGCTAAACAAACAACTATTTACAAAGCTAAGGAAACAAATAATCACAAAGCCAAACAAACAACTATTCACAGAGTCAAACAAAAAACTAATCAAAGAGCCAAACAAACAACTGTTCATAGAGACAAACAAATAACTATTCACTGAACAAAACAAATATATGTTCAAAGAGCAAAACAAACAACTGTTAAAGGAGCTAACCAAATAACCATTTACAGAGCCAATCAAGCAACTGTACAGAGACCTAAACAAACTACTTTTCAGAGCCATATAAACAACTTTTTACAGAGCCAAAACAAACACCTATTCATAGAGGCAAACAAACAACTGTTCACGGAGCCAAACAACCATTTACAGAGCCAAACAAACAACTATTCATATAGCCAAGACAACAACTCATGAGAGCAAAACAAATAACTTCACAGAACCAAAGAAACAACTAATCACAGAGCCAAAAAAATAACTGCTCACAGAGCCAAACAAACAACTATTCAGACATCTAAAAAACAACTTTTCAGAGCCAAATAAACAACTCTTTACAGAGCCAAACAAACACCTATCCATCGAGGCAAACAAACAACTGTTCACAGAGCCAAACAAACAACTATTCACAGAGCCAAGTAAACAACTATTCATAGAGCCAAGACAACAACTCATCACA
>NC_090736.1:73935964-73938464 GCF_036898095.1 Palaemon carinicauda
AAGTAATATCATGGATTTGAGGACACATCATTTGTTGTTTCTAACTTCCCTATAGAGAAGTCCGGAGTAAGGCTCTCGGGTATAGGAAATAATGAATTAAATGTAATAGGCGTAACTCATGTTTAGTTCAAGGTCAGTAAGCGCATGTTTGCCGATACCTTTGTTGTTATACAAAACATTGATATGTGTCCAGCTGTAATTATAGGATATACGTCTATGGGTAATCAAAACATTATCTTAGCACAGCGTGTATATCAAAGGAAAATTCTATAAGTCTTCTAATACCTTAAAAACAGTTTTGGATAAAAAGGAAACGACAAATAAAACATTGACGTATGTTGAAGAACTAATAACTTGTCTCACTAATAAAGAAATAATATACGCGACCCAACAGAGTTCTCGTTCACCCGTAATATCATCTTGCACGCAATCTATCGAGCCGAACGTACCTTAGAATTTAATAGTGCGAATAAAGAAAACGTTACCGGGATCTGAAATATTAATCCTTTCCGACACTTTGAAAACTAACGGATTGTCCGTCACACAAGCTATTTATAAAGTAGGCTCACATCAATAATGTAATATTGAAGTCTGTAATCATTTAAATACCACTTTAGTATTTCACATAAATCAACATATCTTGGATGTAGAAGTTTATAAACATCGTATTCTTACCGTCGCTGAAATCAATCACGCTCAATCAGTTGCGGATGAATCCCTTTTGCAATCTATTTAAAATAAAATCAGTAAAGACATTCAAGAAGAAGAAATTCAGCAGAATTATATAATGAAAGACAATATTCTGTGTAGATCCGTGATAAAGAAAACCCACAATACACCACATGTGACTAACGACCAGGTAGTGGTACCAATCTCACTTATATCCACTGTCCTAAATTGTTTGCATGCAAACCCATTGCATGGACACCCGGGGTTCTCCATAATGTCACAGAAAGCCAAATAATTGTTTTATTAGCTTACGATGCTTACAGAAATAAAAAAAACACATAGCTAATTGTCGCACTTGTCAGGAAAACAAAGGGCACACGAAAACACCTATCAGCCTAGAGGCTTATCCCGTGCCCAATCAACCCTTTGAAAGGATACATTTAGATTTATTAACAGGATTTTACGAGTCAGGCAGAGGAAATAAGCACCTTTTAGTAATTGTAGATGCTTTGATTCGATATACGGAACTAATAGTGCTTAAAACTAAAACTGCGATTAAATGCGCTAGGAAGTTTTACAAGTGTTACATTTGTAAACATGGAATTCCACACTTTCTTACCTCATTGTGTGAATTCTTTCGCATAAAGAAAATCAATACCTTCATCTATCACCCAGAGTCGAATAGGCTAGCGGAAAGAGAGAATAGGAAGGTTTTATACATGTTAAGATTAACACTAGGGGGATCAGACCCAAACTGGGATAATGCAATACCTGCGGTACTAAGTACTCTGAATCTCTCATATGATATATCAATTAAATGTCGCCGCACGAGGCATTGTATGGTACCCCAGTTAGAACGCCTTTCCATGTATTAACGCCTACAACTAATTTATCAAATCCTTTAAAAGAATTTATAAATGCAAGCAAAGGTCGTTTTGATATTCTTCGAAAGAATTTAGAAGAATCACAAATCATAATGAAAAGGAATCATGATAAAATAACGAAGCTAACTAATACATATACCGTGGGTGATAAAGTATACATACAGGTAAATGTACGTAAAGGACTCAATTATAAACTAACACCTAATTTAAATGCCCATTTAGCATTTTGGAAACATTAACGGCCAATAGATTTTGAGTTCAAAACGTATCCCATCCCACTGATGAAAGAATTATAGCATTGGCTCACATAAGAAATTAAAATAAGAGAGAAGGAAGTGAGGGAATTTTTTTTTATTCCTTATCTATGAAATTTATATGTTAACATTTTTTTCTTCTTAATACAGGAGTAATTACATATATTTTTCTCGTTACAGGTTTCCAAGATGAAGTTTTTATTGTTAGGAGTGATATTGTTCGCTCAGACATTTTTCTCGTATGGGAAGAGCTCTAAAACTAAAAGTATAGATTTTAAATATGGCACTATAGTAGAGAGACAAGAAGACATTTTTATTACATCAAGTAACGTAGTTGTTGAAGTACGCATCCAAGAGATTTTTCTCCCAGAGAATGACGTCACTAGCTTAAAGAGCGCCATTTCATGGTTTGCTGTTTCATTAAATGAAATGCATAGAAGACACTTTCTTTTTAATACAGAGAGTTCCCTTGCAGCGACACTAAAAGTTGCAGAGATCCTATCCGACGACTTGCAAAATAAGACTTACGAGGCAGAATCTCTGGCTCGTGACCTTTTGATGTGGAAAGTAAGACACAATAACCTTGAAAAACGTAACCCATTTATTTTTGCTGCACTAAACATCTTTGGTTCTGTTGCAAGTTTAGGCTTAGGGATTTCCAACCGTCTTAAGATTAGTAATCAAAATAAGAAA
>NC_090736.1:73953464-73973464 GCF_036898095.1 Palaemon carinicauda
ATAGTTCATTCCAAAGCAAGTGATCACAGAATTAATAAAAGCACAAAACTTTGGGAAGGATATGGAAAATATAACTTTTACGGTAAGAATATAAAATGGTCAGAAATAAATGAAGAACTGAATAAAGAATGGAAAAATGTATTTATAAGTGATAATATACAGGTAAATACGGATATACTGTACAAAATACTGGAGAAAATTGTTGAAAAATATGTACCGAAAAAAAACAATAAACAAAAGACGTGCATACCAAGAGACAGAAGGATCTTATTTCAGAAAATTAAAAAGTGGAAGAAAAATCTTGCAAAAGAAAAAAATGTGTGGAAAATGAGGGAAATAAAATGTAAGATAGAAAATGCAGAACAAAAGATTATACAGTCGAAAGAAAATGAAAAAAGGGACTTAGAAGAAAGGACACTTCAAAATATAAAAAGAAATCCCAAAGTACTTTACTCCTATGCAAAAAAGATGAATAAAAGGAGAATAGAAATAGGCCCTCTAAGAATTGAAGGACGGCTAACGAATGAAAAAAAGGAAATATGCAACATATTAGCAGAAAAATATTAGAGTGAGTTCACGCCAAGAATTGCGAATGAGAATAATGAAACAGTAATGAGAGAAGAAAATGTTGAATACCTAACGGATATAGATATTAATGAAGCAGATATTGTCACGGCTATAAACGAAATTAAAAATGGATCGGCAGCCGGACCAGATGGAGTTCCAGCGATTTTGTTAAAAAAAAACTGCAAACACTATCGCGAAGCCGCTTGCAATACTGCTAAGACAGAGTGTAGATATGAGCGAGATATATGTTAAACATAAATTAGCTTATATAACCCCTATCTTCAAAAGTGGATCAAGACTAGAGGCAAGCAATTATAGACCTGTTAGTCTAACATCACATATCATGAAAGTGTATGAGAGGGTAATAAAAAAGAAAATAATGAACCATTTGGTCAAAAATAATTTCTTTAATATGGGTCAACACGGTTTCGTACCTGGAAAAAGTACACAGACCCAACTGATAGCACACTATGAAAACATACAAAATAATATGATAAATAAAAAAGACACAGATGTGATCTATCTAGATTTTGCAAAAGCCTTTGACAAGGTAGACCATAACATATTGGAGAAAAAAATGAGAAAGCATAATATTGTGGGAAAGATAGGAAAATGGGTAAAAGAATTCCTGCAAAACAGAAAACAGATAGTGGTTGCAAATGACGAGAAATCAGATGAAGCCCAGGTAATATCTGGTGTGCCCCAAGGTACGGTATTAGCTGCACTGCTATTTGTTATTATGGTCTCAGACATAGACTGTGATGTTGAAAACTCCGTAGTGAGAAGTTTCGCCGATGACACAAGAATAAGTAGAGAAATTACTTGTGATGAAGATAGGAACTCACTACAAAGAGATCTAAACAAAATATATGAATGGGCGGAGATAAATAGGATGGTATTTAACTTCGATAAATTCGAATCAATAAATTATGGAAACAGAGAAGGAATGGTGTATGCATACAAGGGACCTAATAATGAGACAATCACAAACAAGGAAGCAATTAAAGACCTTGGTGTAATTTTAAATAGGAATATGTTATGCAACGACCAAATAGCAACACTGTTGGCTAAATGTAAAGCAAAAATGGGAATGTTATTCAGACATTTTAAAACAAGAAAAGCTGAACACATGATTATGCTTTACAAAACTTATGTGCGTAGTACACTCGAGTACTGCAATGTGATATGGTACCCACACTAACAAAAGGATATTGCGCAAATAGAGAGTGTACAAAGGTCCTATACTGCTAGAATAGAAGAAGTTAAGGACCTTGACTACTGGGAAAGACTGCAATTTTTAAAACTATACAGTCTAGAAAGGAGAAGAGAACGCTACATGATAATACAAGCATGGAAGCAAATAGAAGGAATTGCTGAAAACATCATGGAGCTTAAAGTATCAGAAAGAGCAAGCCGAGGTAGATTAATAGTGCCAAAAAGCATTCCAGGTAAACTGAGAAAGGCGCACAGGACATTAATCCACTACGCACCAGCATCGATAATGCAGCGACTATTTAATATGCTGCCAGCTCATCTAAGAAACATATCAGGAGTGAGCGTAGATGTGTTTAAAAATCAGCTCGATAAATACCTAAGATGCATCCCAGACCCTCCAAGACTGGAAGATGCAAAATACACCGGAAGATGCATAAGCAACTCTCTGGTGGATATACGAGGTGCCTCACACTGAGGGACCTGGGGGAACCCAACCAAAAAATAAGGCAATAAGGCAATAAGGCTCTCTCTCTCTCCCTCTCTTATCAATAACCGTATGAGAATGTGACACTCGTAGAAAGATTTATTCTGGTAAAATAGGTTCAGCCTCTGTAACTCAGCAGCTTTATGTGCGTCTTGGGGCAATGGAAATTCAAGATGGCTATCGTTAATGATACGAAAATTTTGGCACAAAACATCACGTACATCGTAAGCTATCAGAAAATGGTTCATTATCTGTCCTCATTTAAGTTCTCTTTCTAGTATATTTATTTGTATGATCACTTGAAACGGGAAAGAATGTATCTTATTTTTAAGAATTATATTTTAGAAGAATTTGAAGCTGTGAGTATTGTTTTCAAGATGGGCTCGTGTTACTTGTTTTCTTTTATAATGCTAAATATTATTGCTTCATGAGATGTGTAGAATAAATTTGTTTTCCCGTCTGCCTTTTTCTTTCTTCTTATATTCTTTGGTGACATTATATTTCATGACTAATTTCAGGACGAGATTCGAAAATATATGAATGGTCTGGTGCGGACAATAGTGGATTCCATGATTGTCTCGTAAAGAGAGAGAGAGAGAGAGAGAGAGAGAGAGAGAGAGAGAGAGAGAGAGAGAGAGAGAGAGAGAGAGAGAGAGAGAGTAAAGCAATCAGAACTGAAATGGAGATCGCGTTGAATATTTTAAATGATATATAGAACATATCATAATGAAGAGGAGACCATTTTGGCAATAGCAGATTTAATCGGAGTACTATATAAATTTGCTACAAAAAATAATGTTATACGAAAAATACTTTCACGTTGTCTTTTTATGCATTTGGTTTGAAGGCAATTAAGATAAATATTCTTGAATGTTAGTTAATACAAATTTGGTTTGTTTCTTCTTCAGTTACACACAAGAATGGCATATGGAGAAAGTCTTATTATAAGATTTTTAGTTACTGAGTCTGATCAAATTGCTTGATAGAAACTTGCAGTCTATTAAATTCCTTATTCCTGATATTAATAATAATCTCTAGCACCGTCGTTTAGATTTTTTTATGAATGTTGTATGAGATTTTTCATATTTCACACTATCATTTGTATTCAGATCTTCCCATTCTGTACCATCCAGTGCGTAGTACTGGGTAAACAGCTAACTCTAACAGTATAGCCCTCTCCATTATAAGTGTAAAAAATGAACAGTATTCTAGAAGTTCATTTTAGCTGTGATCATATAGTGGAATGATCTTTCTAATCAGACAGTTGAATCCGTGTAACCTCAAAAGTTCTAACTTGAAGTGAATGCTTTTATATTGAGCCGCCGACATTGTATATATGACAGATCCTCTGTGACTTTATTACCGATATCAAAATACTTTAGATTATATATTTATCACTTCTCATATATAGTTTATTTCCTTATTTACTCTCCTTACGGGGCTATTTCCCCTGTAATAGCCCTTGGGCTTATCGCCTCCTGCTTTTCCAACTATGGCTGTAGCTAATAATAATAATGATAATACAATTAAGTGTATTATATATCATAAAAGGTGGAGAAAAATACTTCAATGCAAATGATAAATTTCTCAACCTGTAAAGGGCTTATTTACAACGAAATTGTATATCAATATGTATTGTATAATCATGACAGTAATGAAAAAAAAAACTGAATATAAAAGACATTGGGCCTTGAAGGTACAAAGCAGAACGGGCACTCGGTAGAGCGCATCCTAACGCCTATATCAAGTTGTTAATTTCAAGACAGGCAGTGAATTTTCCTCATTTTGACACTAGTTTCATGCAAATCGGGTAAAAATTAACTACGCTATAGCAAATGGATATTTTTTTTTCACCTTTTAGTGATCTTGCCCTCGACCCTTTAATAAAGTCACTTTCAAAATCTAGTCAAATTGTCCATGGATCATGGTCAATCTCCCACCATATTTCATGAGATTCGGTTAAGCACTAACACACACACACTCACACACACACACACACAGAACCGCTCACAGACATACAAACATACGCCCAAAGTCTATATAAACATAACCTTTGCCGTTCGATTAACAGGATTGCAAACACGCTGCAGAAATGAGAATAAACATGCCTTGAAGCTTTCAAGTCTACGTTGGAATGAGACTGCTGTATTATTGTGGCGATGGATAACTTTCGGTATAGCATGTTGGAGCTCTCTCTCTCTCTCTCTCTCTCTCTCTCTCTCTCTCTCTCTCTCTCTCTCTCTCTCTCTCTCTCTCTATTCCAACCTCATTAAGCTATCTCTAGCTGAACATGATTCCCATTCCAGTAGGCCATATGGCCGATATCATAAATTTCAGCTACCATTAAAATAATTTTTAGGTAATTTTTCACATTTCCTGATATTCTAATGGCATTTTTAGAATTCGTCTCTTGAACTTCACAAAGAATATCTATTCATTTGCATGACTGAATTATAGTTGAAGAAAATAATTCATGTATATATATATATATATATATATATATATATATATATATATATATATATATATATATATATATATATATATATATATATATATATATATATATATATATATATATATATATATATATATATATATATATATATATATATATATATATGTGTGTATATAAATACATATATATATATATTTATATATATATATATATATATATATATATATATATATATATATATATATATATATATATGTGTGTGTATATATGTATACATATATATATATATATATATATATATATATATATATATATATATATATATATATATATATATATATATATATATATACATATATATATATATATATATATATATTTATATATATATAAATATATATATATATATATATATACATATATATATATATATATATATATATATATATATATATATATGTGTGTGTGTGTGTGTGTATGTATGTATGTATGTACATAATAAATATATATATATATATATATATATATATATATATATATATATATATATATATATATATATATATGTATGTATGTATGTACATATATATATATATATATATATATATATATATGTATATATATATATATATATATATATATATATATATATATATATATATATATATATATATATATATATGTATGTATGTATATATATATATATATATATATATATATATATATATATATATATATATATACATATATATATATATATATATATATATATATATATATATATATATATATATATATATATACACATATATATACCATGTACGTTGGATATGCTGTAATTGCGTCCCGCTCCTGTTCTAGTTCCACCAACAGCTTCTTTATTAACTGTTGCAAGTTATCTAACTTATTTTTCTATTCATGCATTCTAATTTCCTGTCTATGTTCTTCATCAGCAATGCTATATCCCACTGCTCCTTCGTTTTCATCTCCTGCAGCTGCAGCGTCAGCTCTGTTAGTCTTTGTGTATCTAGGCATCTCAAACTTTCATTTCACTGGCCTAAAGAACAACTTCACTCACAGCATTCACAAAAGACATATTTTTTACACCTAACACCAATATGGTCAATGTAGACGGATAATAAGACGTCGGAATATGGGTTTTATTCATGTATTACAAAAGGTTCTTTTGTAAGTATACTATACACAACTACCCTCTCAGGTGAGGGACTTGTCAACTTGAGCACCCACCGGCAACTAACTAATCCCTTCGCTACCAAAAGGCAACTTTTGCAACATCATATTTAATCATTTCATTGTACAATTTCTTAAGATAATTATTACACTTAATAGAAGCGCCTCCATTACCAGAGAAATTATCAACAGCAATTTTCAAGGATTTCTCCCCTCTCCTAATCATACGAACAGCAGCTATAGTAGGTATCTCATTTATTTGATCTGCAATGCTACGTAAAATTAATTCTAATTTCATAAGTTCTATTCTTGTACTCATGGAACAACACAGAAATTATTCTCATTGCCCGGTTTTGCAAAACTTCCAAAGATCTCAGGTCCCTTTCAGGGTAATTTATCACTACAGTCGCTGCATAGTCAATAACTGAGTGCACTGTGCTGATGTACACCATTGTACCAATTGTGTGTCACACAATTGTACATAATTATTTTGTATATATTATGCTTGTATCTGCGCTCTTCCCTCGCACTAAAAAGGACCTGAATGATCATATCTCTGGTTTTGCTCTGTAATATTGTCTGTCTCTCGAACATGTTATGTCCTGTTGCCTTGAGGTTTTGTATATAGAGGAGAGTGTTCCTTAATAAACAACTCAGTTGATTGCATCCTGCCTTTGAGTTCACAACCCTCTCTCGGCCCGTCACATTGGTGACCCAGGAAGTCGACTCGCTCACACCGCCTTCCACCCCCACCCCCTCGCCCCTTCATCGTTGGTACTATGATGGACTCTACGGCAGTTCGTGCTGTGGCCGCTCCATTCAAACTTTGATCGTTTGCCAGCGGAGAGGCGTTTGCTTGGTTTCAGCGTGCAGAAGTCCAATTTCGTATCAGGGGCGTGACTCGCTCAACCACCAAAGCGGATTATGTTCTCGCGGCGATACCCGAGGACACCTTCCCAGAAATATCCGACTGGCTTTGTGAACAAGGAGACACCCCAATAGCGTATGACGCCCTCAAAACATACCTTCTGCAGCAGTACTCGCCGTCGCCAGCTGCCCGTATAGCAAAGCTTTTTCAGCTCTCGCAACAACCGTTGGGGGCCCAAAGGGCTTCGCTTGCCCTCAGGGAGATGACCAGTATCGCTCGCCTTCAACCTGAAGCAGACGGCTCTCCTCGTGAAGTGAACCTACTTCGTGCCCTTTGGATACGCCGTTCACCCGAACCTGTAAGCGCTGCCATACCCGATGTCGATAGTTTACCCATAAAGGACTTGATGACCAAAGCCGACGCCCTTATGGACAGCCACTTCAAGACCTCCATGAACGCCTCCACCCCTGACGACGAGGATGCCTATTCAACGTGAACCGAAGCTGACATGAATGCCGTAGGACATACACGCCTACCCTGTGACGTGCTGAAGCAGCGACAAAGCCGCCCACCACCCACCAATCGCTCGCGCCCCAACGAACGAATTCTACAGCCACTTACTACCTCCCATCTGCCGCAGTTTTGCTACTACCACTTCCGATTCGGGGCAACCGCGAAAAAATGTGCCAAGGATTGTCAGTGACCAAAAAACTTGTAAGTAGGCCATCGCTTGTGGCGGTGGCCTACCATGTTTCTAATCTTTTCTTTTTACAGGATGCAGGAACGGGCATGCGATTTTTGGTAGACACGGGAGCTTGTCGTTCTCTTTTGCCAAGGAAACTCTTCAAGGCACGACGTAATCTGTCTACATCTGCCGACGTCCGCTTGGTAGCTGCCAACGGATCTGTGATACCCACCTACAGTTACGAGAACCTCACATTTTCGTTCAGAAACGGTAAATTCTATTGGAAGTTTCTCGTTGCTGACGTCACAATGCAAATACTCGGTGCGGATTTCCTCTCTCATTTCCACCTTCCGGTCGATGTCGCCCACCGACGATTGGTCAACGCAGACACGTACTTGTCGACACCTCTTCAACCCGCCCCCTCTAACCTCGCTCTCCACATCAGCGCACCCACGGATGCCTATGCCCACCTCCTCACGTCATACCCGGAAGTTTTCTGTCAAGAACTTCGCCAAACGCCCACGGTTCTCGCCAAGCACGGTATTTATCACCATATCAAGACGACGGGACCCCCAGTCTTCGCGAAATTCAGACGTCTGGCACCGGAACGATTGGCAGCCGCCAAACAGACGTTCGCCAAAATGGAGGAAATGGGCCTTTGCCAAAAGGCCTCCAGCCCATGGTCTTCACCCTTACACATCGTTCTGAAGAAAGACGGCTACCTCCGTCCGTGCGGGGATTACAGGCACCTGAACATGCAAACAGAACCGGATCACTACCGCCTCCCAAACATTGCCGACGTGACCTCCTACCTGCACAAAGCGAAGGTTTTCTCCACGCTCAACCTCCTGAAGGGGTATTATCAGGTGCCTATGAACCCAGAAGACATCCCCAAGACTGCCATCACCACTCCGTTTGGTACATACACCTTCAATTACTCCTGTTTTGGCCTTCGTAATGCTGGGGCAACGTTTCAACGTCTCATGGATGGCATCTTAGGGGACCTCATTTCTGTGTATGTTATGTGGGCGACATACTTGTGTTCTCCTCCTCAAAAGAGGAACACCTCCGTTACCTGCGCATCATGCTCGACCGCCTGCAACAAAACCGCCTTGTAGTCCGGTGCGACAAGTGTACCTTTGGCGCCAAAGAAGTGTTGTTCTTAGGGCACCATATCACTCCTGAAGGAGTCCATCCCCTCCCTGAGAAGGTAGCAGCCGTTCAGAACTTCCCCGCGCCCTCGACTGTCAAAGCTCTGGAGGAATTCTTGGGCATGATCAACTATTATCACCGGTTTCTGCCAGCCATTGCCGCCACTCTTGCTCCCCTTTACGCCTCCCTCAAGGGCAAGCCAAAGGACCTGAAGTGGGGTCCCCTTCAAGAAGCAGCCTTCTGCAATGCAAAGAAGGCCCTATCAACTGCTGCGGCTCTCACTTCTCCTATCCCACACACCCCTTTCCTTCTCTCCACCGATGCCAGCGACGTCGCTACTGGTGCAGTACTCGAGCAGGTGGTCAAAGGCTCGCCCCGCCCATTGGCCTTCTTCAGCAGAAAACTGTCCAAGGCAGAATCGGGTTATTCTACCTTCGATCGAGAATTGCTGGCTGTGCACTTGGCTGTCTGTCACCTTCGCCATATCTTAGAAGGTACGCCCTTCGTCATTCGCACAGACCACATGCCTCTGGTGCACGCCTTCAATCGACAGTCTGACGACAGGTCGGCCCTTCAACGCCGACATCTCTCCTCCGTGGCTGAATACAATTGCACCCTCCAATACGTGCCTGGGAAAATGAATCCCGTTGCCGATGCCCTGTCAAGAAACACATTGGCTGCCGTTCAACTGGGATTGGATTACAACGCCCTGGCTGAAGCCCAACGACAGGATCCAGAGTATCCAGCTTGTAGGACATCCTGCACGTCCCTCCGTTGGGAAGACTTTCCCCTCGAACACTCCAACACCACCCTTCTCTGTGACGTCAGTACTGGTAGACCGCGACCTTGGATTCCTGCTCCCATGCGCCGACAGGTGTTTGATTTAATTCACGGCCTTTCACATCCCTCGCGCCGTTCTACTGCACAGCTGCTGAAGGCAAAGTTCACTTGGCACGGCATTTCTAAGGATGCTAAGAATTGGGTCCACACCTGTACTTCTTGCCAAACTTCCAAAGTACATCGACACACGGATTCAGGAGTGGGCACCTTTCCTCAAACTCAGCGTCGTTTCGCACAAATTCACGTCGACGTTGTAGGCCCCCTACCCACATCACAAGGACATCGTTACCTGTTTACCGTCATCGATCGCTCCACTCGTTGGCTTGAAGCCATTCCCATGGAAACTGCAACTTCCGCCTCATGTACATCTGCCTTACTCTCTGGATGGATTTCAAGATTCGGTATCCCTGAGCATATTACTTCTGACAGGGGAACCACTTTCACCTCTCAATTGTGGACGTCATTAGCGAATCTCCTGGGCATCACCCTACATCACACAACGGCCTACAACCCCGCTGCCAATGGAATGGTCGAATCTTCATCGCACCCTCAAAGCAGCTTTGGTGTCCCACTGCAAGGATTGCAACTGGTTTACTCAGCTTCCCTGGGTCCTCCTGGGACTAAGGACCACTCCTAAAGACGCCCTCGACGTCTTGCCAGCCGAAATGGTGTATGGCGACCCGTTGGTCGTCCATGCCAATTTTTTTCCTTCTACAACCTCCTCCGACGATCTCCAGCGCATACGTCACGTCGTGGGAAAATTTACTCCGTGCCGCCAGACTTACAAGCCCCCAGCGATGCATCACATACCAACAGACTTGCACTCTGCAATGCACGTCTTCCTGCGCAACGACACTAGCAAGCCACCACTAACGCCCTCTTACACGGGCCCTTTCCTTGTGATCCGACACAGTCCGAAAGCATTCCTACTAAACCTTCAGGGCAAAGAACACTGGATCTCCATTGATCGTCTAAAACCTGCTTATCTTTTGCCAGATGACCCGCCTACAGTTCACCTCTCTAGATCAGGGCGCCCTATTTAACATGTACAGTATGTCATTTTTAGGGGGGGAGCCATGTACCAACCGTGTGTCACACAATTGTACATAATTATTTTGTATATAATATGCTTGTATCTGCGCTCTTCCCTCGCACTAAAAAGAACCTGAATGATCATGTCTCCGGTTTTGCTCTCTAATATTGTCTGTCTCTCGAACATGTTATGTCCTGTTGCCTTGAGGTTTTGTATATAAAGGAGAGTGTTCCTTAATAAACAACTCAGTTGATTGCATCCTGCCTTTGAGTTCACAACCCTCTCTCGGCCCGTCACACCATCCTCAAGACAGGTATTCCTGCACCGCTGCCTCGATTTACTAAAACTTCTATGGGCGTTATTCTTGCCAGACTTACGTTTTTTAAGTGAACAATTTTATCTTTGGTTTTATTAAAACTTATGTACATGCCAAGATACTTGTAACAGTTTTCGTTTTCCAACATCTTTCCATTAGTTACAAAAATAATTCCATTAATCATACGAGACTGCATGTTGCTTTATCTTCATTAATCACCAAACCCTTATGCATGCATAAATTTCCCAACTCTTCCAAAGCCCATTGCAATACTGTTTCATTGACACATTGTATTAGAATATAATTTGCATAGACAGTAACCTCTGTACCTCTTGGAAAACTATGTTTCGCTATTTTATCCATTAAGAAATTAAATAATGTAGAACTAAGTATACCACCCTGGAGCGTGCCCAATTACATCAACATTTCTTCGGACTCATATCCTTGATTCCATAACTTGGCTCTCCTTTCAGTTAGATAACCCTCAATCCACCTCAGTAACGCACCCTTAACACCTTTGATAACAAGTTCTTATAAAATCACATCAATGTTTGCCCTGTCAAATGCCCCTTTTAAATACACAAATGCCTTACACTTTACATTAGGATTACTTGAGGCCTTGATAACACAGTCAGAGGTACTTCATCCTTTTATGAAGCCAAACATATTTGAAGACAATTGGTCTCCAATCACAAAGAGTAACCGATATAGTAAAAGTCTTTCCATTAATTTGCATAAGCAGGATGTTAGAGAAATAGGCTTATACTGTCCATTCCCTTTAGAATAGGTAGAATAATGGCGATTTTTCATTTAATAGGTAAGTAGCCATTTTCATAAGAAATATTAATCTAATCTAACATAGGGATATCCTCTATCGAGATTAAACAGTTTATCACGTCATATGTGACCCCACCTTCCCAGGTGCAGTAGTTTTACCTTTTTTGATGCTAAACAATAACTCATCTTTTGTGAATGGTGGAGAAGTCTCATCAATCACAGCTTCTTGCAATGCCACAAGTCGTCTTCTCTTATATTGCGTACTCCGCAGACAAGCCCGGACGCTGTTTGGAAGACCATTGACACTAGCAGCAGCAGCCCATTCCCTCATTAGTTCATGCGCTTTACCCTTTGGGTCAGAGTGAGCAACAACTCTCCTTTTTTTCCCCTTACCTTATTACCTTCGTTCCATACACCCCCTAGGGTTTTTGTAAAAGAAATACCTTCCATAAAATTGTTCCAGTATATATCTCTTACCTTTTTTTCTTACATCTGATGTCGCATTTGCTATTTCTATCATTGTTTCTCTGCTACTACTATCGTTTGGATTTTTACTCGAATTACTCTGAGCTTTTCTAAACAGTTTATTCCAACCCAGCACTACCTTATCATTTGCATATGTAGATCTTTTTACAGTATTTGTACAATTCTGCTTAGGTACATCTAAGCAAGTTGTCATAGAATTTGTTTTCATCATTATCATGACCATTTGCATTTTTATAATCCTTACACCACTTGCTAACCTCCTCTAATAATTCAGCTTTATTATCTGGTTTTAAGCAATACCTTTTCCGATTTTTACTACTGAGCTTTTTTTCTACACCTAAAGAAGTTTTGATTGCAAAGTGATCACTCATCATTTCACCAACGACGGAAGCATCAGCCGTGCACTCGGGCATATTAAAAAGTAGGGCATAATAGATTCTGCCATCTCTTATGTGTGTGGGTTCTCCTTTCCCTAGGACACGTACATTGTCTAAGGTGTTCAGAATGTTATTTCACATAAAAACATTCCTATTTTGACTACCTCGGCTTCCCAAATTTTGATGTCAAGCATTCAAGTCTCCCATCAATAAACAACACTCATCGAAAATATACATAGGTAAATTCTCAAGATCTAATTTATCTTCATGTACATACATGTTAATTACATAATGCACACTATCTCTCAAATGCAACTTAACACACAAACACTCGGTACCATTAATTATTGTAGCATTAGATATAATAGAAGGAATACTTTTTTTAACAAACGTAATCAGACCTTTAGTATTATTTACACTATCAGCATGCAATTCAAAACTGATATCCTGTCAGTTGGAACCCAATACCGTTGACACCAGTCTCTTGTAAAGCTATCACATCAAGGTCATGACAAAGTACATAAGCATGGATATCAGTTGACCTTTTTGGGAGGCTATTTACATTCAAAGATAAAGAATTAAGATTAAAACCCTCCATTCTCCTTAATTTCTTCTCTAAACTTTCTAGCAAGTAAGACTACACTAATTTTCATATCATCATTAGGTCGTTGCCTGCATTCCAGTACTGTATCTAACAAGGAAACCATATTATTAATGGACGTGTTACAATTTTCTCTCCTTCCCTTTGCCAAGGCATTACTTTGTTCACTTTGATTCGAATCCATAGTAGGCATATTAGGTTTACAAATTACACTACCGAAATTATTACCTTCATCATTCCACTTGAAAGAAGAAACATTCTGTGCATCAGCATTCCCATCTACTGTAGAAGCAGCCAAACTTCTAACATTGCAAACTTTGGTGAGTTGATCCTGTAAACTCGTAATTACCTTTTTAAGTTCCCCAATCTCTGCACGAAGAGCATTGATAACACCTTCATTAATATTACTATCCCTGCGAAAGTCACCCCTCGTTTGTTTCATAACTGCAATCTGACGGCACCTATCTTCTTCCCGGCGCTCCCATACATTAACAACTGGAGTAGCAGTTTTATTCAATTACCCATTTACTGAAGAATAATGCATCGAGTTCACCGTTTTCTTGTTTTCCATGACTGGCCTCTTTTTACACTTCCACGAGTTTGCATTATGTTCACCTCCACAGTAACAGCATTTAGGAACAATTTTAACATTATCATTTATCTTTTCCAGGCATTCCATTGAATTATGGTTCTTGCTGCAATATCTACATTTATCACTATTTTGGCATTTGTATTCCTTATGACCCCATTTACTACACTTGAAACATAACAAAAGACCTTCATTATAGATAGACACTCCTATACCCAATGCAGGGCACAAATATTTTTTTCTGGAATTTCGTCCATTATTAATGCTATTACCTGCGGCTTAGCAATAGTTTGACCCTTCTGTTTAGTTTCACGTCGCTTAGGCCAAACAACTCTCCTATCAGCAAGCAAATCTCCTGGGTCCAAACAGATTGGAAATTCGAACACAATAATTTTCGTATGTTCAACATTATCCTTTGGTTTTTCAAAAATAACTTCTTCAAAGCCAAAGGTAGTTAGATGCTCAACTGCCTTATCATCTTTCACAGTTATATACGGCCTATGTTTGTCATCCTTAAACAAGACTTCAAAACTTGGATATTTCTTAAAAAGCCTTAACGTCCATTGCATTTTGTTATGGTAGTTCATATCTAGCATACAGGGAAAGTACAGCCGATTTCTTTCACCAGAGGCAGCATTACTGTCTTTCCTTACCTCTTTCTTAACTAAACTTGATCGAGAATTTTCAACATTAGATGTACCAGTGCTCACCCATTGTCTCCAGGTGATTAAGGGATCTTTATTTTCATTTCCACTTCAGCTGCCATCAAATCCCTCAGTTTGGGGCCTTTGCAGTTTTTTCCGGTCCCTTTTCTTTCTAGTTATAAAAGGGGCCTAAGTTGTTTCACTCATTTCATTACTAGATGATACATCCATTTGTGCCTGTCCTGTAGTGTACTTAGAAGCCTGGGATCACAAATTAAGTTTCAAAAGAAAAGAATCTTGAAAAATTAAAAGGATATTAATTAACGGCAAGCAAGAGTAAGCCTAAAGCCGACGTGGAAGGATGAGGAACGGCAACAACCGTCCACCATCCGAGCCAAAGGCAAAGTGCTGTGTCCTGGGAAATTGCTTTTAAAAGAAGCAAACTAGCGTAGTGAAATTTCTTAAAGATATAATCAACAACCACTTCATAAAAGTAACGTGCCAAGTTTAACTTTCATAACCAAACTAATTGTTAAGTCCTATATATATATATATATATATATATATATATATATATATATATATATATATATATATATATATATATACATATATATATATATATATATATATATATATATATATATATATATATATATATATATATATATATATATATATATATGTTTTTTCAAAAAGGCCCATAAAAGAAACACAGGAAATATGAATAAATCCCACTATATTTCTGTCAATAAACATCGACCCTCTTCAGGATGTAAAGTAAAAATGAGGAATACAGTGGAGAGTGACGGTATATATACGAAAGCAAAAGGGTGTGTTCAATTGTTCTATAGTTGTTATAATTGCTGGAAGGATTAGCCAAATTTAATTACATTCAGGTGCGTCTTCTTATTGTTGAGCCGATCGGAGGAAGTCTTGACCTCTGATGCATGTCTGGTGGTTGGTCTCCGTGGATTATCTTCTTAATGATAGGGTTGAGAAGAGTATTGTCCACTGTGTCAGCTTTCCATTGGCCCCCACATAGGTTCATTGTGTTTGATTGATTTATGATGGCTGATTCCAGGATTTTCCTTCTGTAGGGACAGGTACTATTAAAAAGCAAAGACAACTCACTCCAGTTAATCTGGTGCCCTAAATCCCTAAGGTGAACGAAAATCCCCGAGTTTTCATAGCCATATCTAACAGATCTTTTGTGTTCGGATAATCTTTGAGATAGCGAACGGCCCGTTTTCCCAACGTAGACTTTTTCACAATCCCCCTATGGTACTTAATAAACGCCGGATTCTATATCTCTTTTATTTTGATAAATATTAATAAGGACGCTTTCTATGGTCATTGGATATGAAAAAACAAAGGGGTTCTCAATTTTGATATAATTTTTTATATTTTTAATACCTTCTATATATGGGAGTTTTATCTTATTTTTAAAATCTCTTTGGTTAGTAACATCATGATCTTTATAATATATCGTGTTGGCTTTGTTGATGGCCTTTTCTATGACATACGTCGGGTAGAATAGCTGGGCGAGTTGTTTATGAATGATTTCAAATTCTTTATTTAGGTAGGCTGGGGAACAGATTCTCAAACCTCTAAGAAATAGACTGCAAGCTACTCCAATTTTTACAGAAATGTCGTGATAACTAAAGAAATGAATGTAGGAAATAGAGAAAATTGGTTTTCTATACACAGTGAAATTATACCCCGTCGATTCCCTTATACTTAGTATGTCCAAAAAAGCTAATTTTCCATCTTTTTCCCATTCAGTTTTAGATTTTATGCTAGGGACTAGGGAATTTAGATTATTGAAAAATATATTGAAATCTCCCCAGCTATCATCCCAATATGTGAAAATGTCATCAACATAGCGTTGCCAAACCATGTTCGTAGGTTTAATTGTTGTTAAAATTTCTGTTTCAAAGGATTCGATGTAGAGGTTGGCTAAAATTGGAGATAACGTGCTGCCCATACTACAACCAAATTTCTGTTTATAAAAATTTCCATTGGAAGAGAAAATGTTATTTGACACGCTTAGTTTAATTAACTTAATTGTTTTTTCAATACCGAGGGGGAAGTGATCTTCATAAGGGATTAATTTTTCCCTCAAGAAACCTAGTACATCGTTGATCGGGACCTTTGTAAATAGGGATTCTATGTCAAGACTCAAGAGTTTTACATTGTTTACCGGGATATTTAATCTATTGAATTTCTGGATGAAGTCCTCTGCATGCTTAATATGAGCTGAAGAAAAGCTCCCTAAAAAGGGAGACAGCAAGTCTGCTAACCATTTTGATATATTATATATAAATGACCCTGTGCATGAGACGATTGGGCGTAGGGAATACCGTCCTTGTGAGTTTTTGGGAGCGCGTAAAAATATGGCAACGAAGGGTTCATGACTTTGAATTTTTCTAAGACCTTGCTGTCTTTTTTATTATTTCCGATTTTTCTTTCGGATTTTGGAATCAAAAGCAACTTGTTTTAATATATATATATATATATATATATATATATATATATATATATATATATATATATATATATATATATATATATATATGTATATATATGCACACACACACACACACACACACATATATATATATATATATATATATATATATATATATATATATATATATATATATATATATATATATATATATATATATATATATATATATTAAAACAAGTTGCTTTTGATTCCAGGTCTGTCCTTTAGCAAAACAATTAAAGATCTTCAAGCGTTTCCTAATTTTAGGAATGAGAAAGAGGTAACCAGTATGATTAAAACAAAATCATCTTGAAGATCACCATCACTCGACCCCATTCTTGAATAACTATGATGTGTTAATTTACTTTGCGAGAAAGACGAGGTGCTGCAACGGTCGAGAACCTTTTTGCAGCTGTTTTTATAGTCAACAGGAGAGAGAGAAAGAATATATATATATATATATATATATATATATATATATATATATATATATATATATATATATATATATATACATATATATATATATATATATATATATATATATATATATATATATATATATATATATATATATATATATATATATATATATATATATATATATAAATTCCTCTCTTGTCGTGCACAAGGGCATTACTAAATGTATGACTAATAAGTAACTTACCCATCCCTCTGTGAACGGGGACAGTAGTCATTCACTGGTGAGAGGGGTTGAAGTTAGGAAAGGGGGAGACGGTGAGTATGGTTGGATTGGTGTGAATGCGTGTGTGTGCATATCCATCTACATATTTAACCGTCATTATTCAAGAAGTTTTATTTCAGCTGAGACCAAGATGTGTATTGATCTTCTTAATCGGGTAGTTGAATTTTAGAACTTCAAAAGTTCAAAATTGCAGCAAATAGTTTTATGGTGGACAGGCTGATATAAGTCGTTTTTATGGTTTATATATGACATATCGGTTTTGATGGTGATACTGTTTTTAGGATATTTTATTTAAAATGTTCATTATTTCTCATATCGTTTATTTATTTCGTTATTTCCTTTCCTAACTGGGCTATTTCTCAATATTGGAGCCCTTGGGCTTATAGTATCTTGCTTATCTATCTAGGGTTATAGCTTACCTAATAATAATAATAATAATAATAATAATAATAATAATAATAATAATAATAATAATAATAATAATATATACGTACACACACACACACACACACACATATATATATATATATATATATATATATATATATATATATATATATATATATATACTGTATATATGTGTATATATATATATACATATATATATATATATATATATATATATATATATATATATATATATATATATATATATATATATATATATATACATACATATATATATATATATATATATATATATATATACATATATATATATATATATATATATATATATATATATATATATATATATATATATATATATATATATATATACACACACAAACACACACACACACACACACACACATATATATATATATATATATATATATATATATATATATATATATATATATATATATATATATTTCAAATAACCCATATATATTAATACATTAATGTCTGGATTCTCTTAACGACCTTGGGATCAGAGCCCCAGGCGGAACCGCCCAAAAACTATGATATCAGACCGGCGGTGATTTAAACCCTCGTCCAGATTATCTGTATGCCAGTGACCATACCACTCGTCCACTGGCATACAGATATCCTGGACGAGGGTTCAAATCCCCGCCGGTCCGATATCATAGTCTTTGGGCTGTTCTGCCTGGGGCTCTGATCCCGAGGTCGTTAAGAGAATCCAGACTTTAATGTATTAATATATATGGCTTATTTGAAATATGAAAGAAACACGTTTAAATGTGCAAAAATTTTATCATATATATATATATATATATATATATATATATATATATATATATATATATATATATATATATACACATATATATACGTATATATATATATATATATATATATATATATATATATATATATATATATATATATATATATATATATTTATATATATACACACACACACACACACACACATATATATATATATATATATATATATATATATATATATATATATATACATATATATATATATATATATATATATATATATATATATATATATATATATATATATATATATATACATATACATATACATATATATATGTGTGTGTGTGTGTGCGCGTATACGAGTGGGAATCTGAATTTTTTCTGCCTAAACGAACAAAAATTTCATTCATTTTCATTTCAAATAAAATTTCCATGTTTTTTTTTCTTATTTAGTTCAGGTTTTTTCCATTGTATTTCTAATCGCATAAGTACGCACGTTTGCCTGAAAGATCTTAAAATCTCCGGCACATTTGCTAATTCCTTCCCCATGTACATATCCAAGATTAGTACCGTTCTTTTTCACGGGAAGGAAAGGAAAACATTCCGGACTCTCAAAATACATCCGTTTGTCAGCGGACGTTCCTCAAATTGACTCTCGGATAAAACATGAAGGGGAAGGAAATGGGATTAGCTTGATATGTGCAATTCATATTATTGAAAAGTTAACAGAAATTATATTATGATAATTTTCATCTTCACTGATATATATATATATATATATATATATATATATATATATATATATATATATATATATATATATATATATATATATATATATATATATATATATGTATGTATATTTAATTTCTAAACATATCACTATAGGAAAATGGTAGTTAATTTGCACGTTCTTATATGTCCACAAAAGATACGTATATTATATGTAAATAATGATCTTGTATCATATTTTCGCTTTGAGACAAATTATGGAAAAGTACAGAGAGAAGCAAAATGTCTTGCATATGGCCTTTATAGACCTAGAGAAGGCATATGACAGAGTACCACGACAGGAAATATGGAGATGTCTTAGGGAGAGAGGAGTGATGGAGAAGTATGTCAGAATGATCAGGGAGATGTATAGAAATGTAAAGACCAGCGTCAGATCTACAGTTGGAAGAACAGAAAATTTCCAAGTTAGAGTCGGGCTACATCAGGGATCTGCTCTAAGCCCACTCCTGTTTAACATCGTCTTGGAGGTGTTAACAGAGGATGTCAGGGAGGAGCCACCATGGTGTCTGC
>NC_090736.1:73978464-73998464 GCF_036898095.1 Palaemon carinicauda
AACCTCATAACCTTCCACTTTGCTTCCCTATCAACTCTATCATACACTTTCTCCAGATCTATAAATGCAACATACACTTCCATACCTTTTGCTAAATATTTCTCGCTTATCTGCCTGACTGTAAAAATCTGATTCATACAACCCCTACCTCTTTTAAAACCTCCCTGTACTTCTAAAATTGCATTCTCTGTTTTATCCCTAAAAACATGGTATTAATCATTACTCTACCATACACTTTTCCAATTACACTTACCACTTAATACCCCTTGAATTATAACACTCATGCACATCTCCCATACCCTTATATAGTGGTACAATACATGCACAAACCATTCTACTGGTAGATTGAAAACACAAAACACATATTGAACAATCTCACCAACCATTCATGTACAGTCACTCCTCCTTCCTTCAACATCTCAGCTCACACACCATCCATACCAGATGCTTTTCCTACTCTCGTTTCATCTAGTGCTCTCCTCACTTCCTCTCTTGTAATCTCTCTCTTATTCTCAATTCCCATCACCGGCACCTCAACACCTGCAACAGTAATCATATGTGTCTCCCCATTATCCTCAACATTCAGTAAACTTTCAAAATATTCCGCCCACCTTTTCCTTGCCTCATCTCCTTTTAACAACCTTCCATTTTCATCTTTCATTGTCTCTTCAATTCTTGGGCCAGCCTTCCTTAATCACTTCACTTTTTTCCAAAACTGGTTCTTATTTTCTTCACATGAATGACCCAATCCTTGACCCCACCTCAGGTCAGCTGTCCTCTTTGCCTCACTTATCTTGCGCTTTACTTCCACATTTTTCTCTCTATATTTTTCATACTTCTATACACTATTACTCTGCAGCCATTCTTCAAAAGCCCTCTTTTTCTCTTCCACTTATACCTTCACTCCTTCATTCCTACATTCACTGCCCTTCCTCATGCTGCCTCCAACAAACTTCTTGCCATACATATCACTTGTAATCCCAACAAAATGTTCCTCTACTAACTTCCACTCCTGATCTAAATTACCACTTTTCTTACTTTCGCTTCGTCATATGCCATTTCCAACCTTTCTTTATATTTATTTTTCACCCCTCGTTTTATAAGCTCTTCAACTGTCACTAACTCCCTTTTACATCCACCTACTCTATTACCCCACTCTTTTGCTACAACTAAAATTCCTTCCACCAAAAAAATATCGGACATACTTTTAGCCATACCCCTAAACACGTGCACGTCTTTCAATCTTCCAAACATTCTTTTAGTTATCAACATATAATCCATTCATGTCCTTTTTACCACTCTTCCATTTGCCACTCTTACCCATGTATACTTGTTTTTATCTTTCTTTTTTGACAAAGCTAGAACTCATCACCATCTCTTGCTCAACACATATTTAGCAGTCTCTCATCACTCTCATTTTTACCTGGTACGCCATACTTCCCAGTGACACCTTCCACCTCACCAGCACCAGCATTTAAGTCACCTATGACAACAACATAATTCCTTCTACCCACTCCATCTAGACACCTAGTTAATTCATTTCATTGGGTCACACACGCTCACAAAAGCCCGATTCCCTACCCAACCTAACCCTTACCGACATTAATGTAAATATCTCCTTCCATTCCACTACTTTACCTGTCATCCATTCACTCAGTAATACAGCCACAACCTCTTTTGCTCTTACCCCTTTCAATCCCAGACACTCTACCACACATTTCATCAAACATTGCTTCACCCTTCCCTTTTATATTTGTGTCACACAAGGCCAACAAATCCATCCTTCTATTCCTAAATATACTTCCAGTATCATATCTTTTACTCTCTATTGTACTACATCCACACACATTCAAAGACCCCAAAACTAGTGTGCGGTGAGCAGTCACTCTCCCCCCCAGCTCCAGCTCAATATATATACATATTTATATATATATATATATATATATATATATATATATATATATATATATATATATATACATATGTACATATATACACGCATATATATATATATATATATATATATATATATATATATATATATACACGCACACACACACACACACACATATATATATATATATATATATATATATATATATATATATATATATATATATATATATATATATATATATATATATACACACACACACACACATATATATATATATATATATAAATTATAATATATATATATATATATATATATATATATATATATATATATATATATATATATATATATATATATATATATATATTTATATATATATGTACAGTCTGTTTTTTTTCCGTATAAAGGGAATGGTTTTGAAGTAGTTCATGAATATCACACAACCTTACCAGCCCAACTGTTTTGTTTTATCTAATCAATTTTGTATAATAAAAAGAAATTTTCCCCAACGATAAAATATGGCAGACCATAATAACCTGCTCCCATCTTTTTTTAAACGAGTATAATTTTATTTAAGATGCATAAAGTTAAAGGCACAATTCTCCTTTCTGCAATCATGGTACTTCGCATTTTCGGAATGAGACATTCATAGGACATAGCTTCATAGGACATGGCTATATGCGACAGAACTAAAATGTATCGTAGGCTTTAGTGTAAAAGTTTAATGATATAGGATTACAGAACTTCAATGTTTCATTTTCATTCAACGGTTTAAGCAGCAACGCTATTATTTCTTTCCTGAATCATGTGAGATTACCTAATAACACATATTTTTTCATTTTATTAATGCAGAGTTATATAAATGATTTACAAATATTTAAATGTTGATCGTTGTGAGAAAATGGTTTCCATTTTAATATTAAAGGATCATCATTAATTCCGTCTCTTGTGATATTATTATTATTATTATTATTATTATTATTATTATTATTATTATTTTATGGTTTTCTTCCTATATCTTTCTTTATCTTCATCCATTATGTGTTTTACCAGGGTAACTTCGGATAATGAGTTTAATGTATCTGTGTTCTTGAGCAAAGGTCTGTGAAATATGAATAAAATCTGATTTGATTTCTTTTGCTAAAGTAATTTTGTCCTTCAGCATTATTTAGAGACAACATTGAACTAAGCCCCTAATATATGTGTCCTAAACGTAAATGATCGAAGTTCTTATTGAATTATTGTGCAAATATATTGACCTTTTAAAGTTTTGTGGGAGAGTAAGCATTTTGCTGATATATTGATCTTATATCAAAGGTTATTTGCATGACTAAATATTTTGCCGGAAATTTGATCTTTCATTGAAGGTTATAGGAAAAACTACAAAATGATCGCTTTTATACTTTAATTGCGTAAATTAATGACATTCATACAATTGAATTCATAACAAGTATCAATATTTTGAGTAATGTTTACATTATTTAATGATAAATTTATTGAATAGTTATATATGGTAACTACATAACGTGTCGAAGAAAACGCCTAAGATACTATGCAAATCTAAAACAATTACGTCATTGATAAATAATACATTGATATTAGTGTATATGCAACCAAGCCTTTTTGATTTACTAGCTCTTTTTACTTCAATATATTTGAAAAAAAAAATCATATGTTGAATTAGAACATAATCTTTGTACAGCAAATCGAAAATTAAAAAGAAACCCAAAAGCTTTTGGCGCCCTATACTAACCCAGTTCAAAGTCACATGGATGTAATATTCTGCAAATAATTAAAGGAAATGGTGGATTTGAATAAACAAACAAAATAAAGGATGAAGGTAGCAATGTTCACATGAAAATAATCGTAAATATTGAAACACTCCTGATAAAAACAAGATTACAGTTAATTAAACACTAATTTCCGGAAAATAAATAAACACTAGAACTCTGCAAATGATTGGTAGATATTTCTAGAGAATGGCACACTAGCAACCTTGCTTGCAGCACCTACCTAAAGCGTTCATCAAACGTTGCTCAGCGAATGTTCCTAAGAAGAGTTGGAGCAGAGAGGTTCAAAGAGGATACTGGTCAACTTCTTGGTAAAGTTGGAAATATTTCTGTTGTTTTTAAAGTGAGTATCGGGGTATTTACTAGAGTTTTTCCATCTTATAATTTTTCCGTGGCACAAATTTTTGATAGATTTATGCTCATTATCCTACCACCCCGTTAACCTTTCTTATGTTGTACCTATTCCTTGACAGCTTTATGCTTCAGGAGATTTTCGTGTAATATTGTTAATCTCCTCTGCAGTCTCCAAAGTGATATTCCACAACAGATGATCGTTAGGCCATGCAAACTTCCATAGTCATCATCCAATTCTTTCTCTGTTACTCTGTGGGTACAATTGGTAGTTTATAAGGTATGTACCCCCAAACACCTTACCTTACTACCTTGGCAACCCTTATCATGTCATCATTACTGTGACCAAATTGTTAAACCTTGTGTTACTTAGCTCTAGGAAGTTGAGGGTGATGAGTGGATGTCTAAGTTTTAACCTGCTCAGGTTTTTATTTATGTTTACTGGCAACACGACATCGTCATCCCTGTTAGCTAAGGACTCGGTCTTTGATTTTTACACACTTTTACCTTTCTTCAAAATGAAGAGGCGGACGGGCGTATGGAATTCCTCCTGAACTCTCTTGTGTGGTTGATATGGAGTAATGGGTACCCACGCAAACTTGTTTGTAGGTTCCCTGAATCTCTCTGGGAAACAGATTGGGTGACCGCCTCGTGCTGTCAGGTGGTGAATGGAAGTAACTCGGGTTCTGGATGGGCATGTACTGTACTGTATGTAGTTATGTTTGCTTAGTTTCTATGATATTACGAAGGGCTGTGACGTGGGTATGCTTCTGCTCTCACAGGAAAATTGTATAAAAACCCTTGGTGATTCAAATTTTCAGTTCTCTCTCTCTCTCTCTCTCTCTCTCTCTCTCTCTCTCTCTCTCTCTCTCTCTCTCTCTCTCTCTTCATAAGTGCTTTTGATATTCATTGACTGCAAAATATAGTTCTTTGTCCTCATCTCTCTCTATCACACATTTTTTCGTGTATTCTTTAGAACAATATCCATGTTAGTAAGTTTTCATGATTGCCTCATATATCTATAATATACAACCTTTCCCTCTCTCTCTCTCTCTCTCTCTCTCTCTCTCTCTCTCTCTCTCTCTCTCTCTCTCTCTCTCTCTCTCTCTCTCTCTTATCAATAACCGTATGAGAATGTGACACTCGTAGAAAGATTTATTCTGGTAAAATAGGTTCAGCCTCTGTAACTCAGCACCTTTATGTGCGTCTTGGGGCAATGGAAATTCAAAATGGCTCTCGTTAATGATACGAAAATTTTGGCACAAAACATCACGTACATCGTAAGCTATCAGAAAATGGTTCATTATCTGTCCTCATTTAAGTTCTCTTTCTAGTATATTTATTTGTATGATCACTTGAAACGGGAAAGAATGTATCTTATTTCTAAGAATTATATTTTAGAAGAATTTGAAGCTGTGAGTATTGTTTTCAAGATGGGCTCGTGTTACTTGTTTTCTTTTATAATGCTAAATATTATTGCTTCATGAGATGTGTAGAATAAATTTGTTTTCCCGTCTGCCTTTTTCTTTCTTCTTATATTCTTTGGTGACATTATATTTCATGACTAATTTCAGGACGAGATTCGAAAATATATGAATGGTCTGGTGCGGACAATAGTGGATTCCATGATTGTCTCGTAAAGAGAGAGAGAGAGAGAGAGAGAGAGAGAGAGAGAGAGAGAGAGAGAGAGAGAGAGAGAGAGAGAGAGAGAGAGAGAGAGAGTAAAGCAATCAGAACTGAAATGGAGATCGCGTTGAATATTTTAAATGATATATAGAACATATCATAATGAAGAGGAGACCATTTTGGCAATAGCAGATTTAATCGGAGTACTATATAAATTTGCTACAAAAAATAATGTTATACGAAAAATACTTTCACGTTGTCTTTTTATGCATTTGGTTTGAAGGCAATTAAGATAAATATTCTTGAATGTTAGTTAATACAAATTTGGTTTGTTTCTTCTTCAGTTACACACAAGAATGGCATATGGAGAAAGTCTTATTATAAGATTTTTAGTTGCTGAGTCTGATCAAATTGCTTGATAGAAACTTGCAGTCTATTAAATTCCTTATTCCTGATATTAATAATAATCTCTAGCACCGTCGTTTAGATTTTTTTATGAATGTTGTATGAGATTTTTCATATTTCACACTATCATTTGTATTCAGATCTTCCCATTCTGTACCATCCAGTGCGTAGTACTGGGTAAACAGCTAACTCTAACAGTATAGCCCTCTCCATTATAAGTGTAAAAAATGAACAGTATTCTAGAAGTTCATTTTAGCTGTGATCATATAGTGGAATGATCTTTCTAATCAGACAGTTGAATCCGTGTAACCTCAAAAGTTCTAACTTGAAGTGAATGCTTTTATATTGAGCCGCCGACATTGTATATATGACAGATCCTCTGTGACTTTATTACCGATATCAAAATACTTTAGATTATATATTTATCACTTCTCATATATAGTTTATTTCCTTATTTACTCTCCTTACGGGGCTATTTCCCCTGTAATAGCCCTTGGGCTTATCGCCTCCTGCTTTTCCAACTATGGCTGTAGCTAATAATAATAATGATAATACAATTAAGTGTATTATATATCATAAAAGGTGGAGAAAAATACTTCAATGCAAATGATAAATTTCTCAACCTGTAAACAGCTTATTTACAACGAAATTGTATATCAATATGTATTGTATAATCATGACAGTAATGGAAAAAAAAAACTGAATATAAAAGACATTGGGCCTTGAAGGTACAAAGTAGAACGGGCACTCGGTAGAGCGCATCCTAACGCCTATATCAAGTTGTTAATTTCAAGACAGGCAGTGAATTTTCCTCATTTTGACACTAGTTTCATGCAAATCGGGTAAAAATTAACTACGCTATAGCAAATGGATATTTTTTTTTTTTTTCACCTTTTAGTGATCTTGACATCGACCCTTTAATAAAGTCACTTTCAAAATCTAGTCAAATTGTCCATGGATCATGGCCAATCTCCCACCATATTTCATGAGATTCGATTAAGCACTAACACACACACACACACACACACACAGAACCGCTCACAGACATACAAACATACGCCCAAAGTCTATATAAACATAACCTTTGCCGTTCGATTAACAGGATTGCAAACACGCTGTAGAAATGAGAATAAACATGCCTTGAAGCTTTCAAGACTACGTTGGAATGAGACTGCTTTATTATTGTGGCGATGGATAACTTTCGGTATAGCATGTTGGAGCTCTCTCTCTCTCTCTCTCTCTCTCTCTCTCTCTCTCTCTCTCTCTCTCTCTCTCTCTATTCCAACCTCATTAAGCTATCTCTAGCTGAACATGATTCCCATTTCAGTAGGCCATATGGCCGATATCATAAATTTCAGCTACTATTTCGAAGTGTCTGTTGATGCCTTCGCGTTATCAATTCATTTGCATCTGCAAAGCGCGCTGTTTTTGCGGCCAGAAAATCGCAAAGCAGTGACTTAGATATTCTTATTATCTCAACTATTCATTTCGTTTTAGCACAGTCATTTCGCAATGGGAGTTGCTAGACGATCAAAATTATTTTCCTATTAAGTTAGTACAAACATGTTTATGGTGTAGGGTGCATATACAAAGTTTCCTGCACACAATATTGAAGCAAAATGATATTCCGTCCAAAATATCGCGAAATTACGAATATCTCACACTGCCATTATACTACAGTTTTACTTGTGCTAGTATGTGTGTTTTATCTTTTTGCCTTTTATAACAGAATAATTTTGAGCAACGAAACAATATTTATAGTTGAATGACCTTGGTAGCTTATGCGAAAAAGAACACCTATTGTTCATAATTCCTTCACAAATTGAATGTGAAATAGCATTCCTAATGCATTAAAAAGAATTAAAATTTTAAAAACAAAAAGACATTGGATTTCTTTGCTTTTGCATTGGGTTGAAAGCTTCCTGATAGCCTCTACTTTGCCAATACGCTAAAATGGTTGTTTTCATTATTACCATTAAAATCATTTTTAGGTAATTTTTCACATTTCCTGATATTTCAATGGCATTTTTAGAATTCGTCTCTTGAACATCTCAAAGAATATCTATTCATTTGCATGACTGAATTATAGTTGAAGAAAATAATTCATTGTATATATATATATATATATATATATATATATATATATATATATATATACATAAATATATATATATATATATATATATATATATATATATATATATATATATATATATATATATATGTACATAAATAAATATATATATATATATATATATATATATATATATATATATATATATATATATATATATATATATATATATATATATATATATATATATATATATATATATATATATATATATATATATATATATATATATATATATATATATATATATATATATATATATATATATATATATATATATATATATATATATATATATATATATATATATATATATATATATATATATATATATATATATATATATACATATATATACACATATATATACCATGTACGTTGGATATGCTGTAATTGCGTCCCGCTCCTGTTCTAGTTCCACCAACAGCCTGTTTATTAACTGTTGCAAGTTATCTAACTTATTTTTCTATTCATGCATTCTTATTTCCTGTTGATGTTCTTCATCAGCAATGCTATATCCCACTGCTCTTTCATTTTCCTCTCCTGCAGCAGCAGCGTCAGCTCTGTTAGTCTTTGTGTATCTAGGCATCTCAAACTTTTATTTCACTGGCCCAAAGAAGAACTTCACTCACAGCATAAACAAAAGACATATTTTTTACACCTAACACCAATATGGTCAATGTAGACGGATAATAAGACGTCGGAATATGGGTTTTATTCATGTATTACAAAAGGTTCTTTTGTAAGTATACTATACACAACTACCCTCTCAGGTGAGGGACTTGTCAACTTGAGCACCCACCGGCAACTAACTACTCCCTTCGCTACCAAAAGGCAACTTTTGCAACATCATATTTAATCATTTCATTGTACAATTTCTTAAGATAATTATTACACTTAATAGAAGCGCCTCCATTACCAGAGAAATTATCAACAGCAATTTTCAAGGCTTTCTCCCCTCTCCTAATCATACGAACAACAGCTATAGTAGGTATCTCATTTATTCGATCTGCAATGCTAGGTAAATTTAATCTTAATCTCATAAGTTCTATTCTTGTACTCATGGAACCACCCAGAAATTATTCTCATTGCCCGGTTTTGCAAAACTTCCAAAGATCTCAGGTCCCTTTCAGGGTAATTTATCACTACAGTCGCTGCATAGTCAATAACTGAGTGCACTGTGCTGATGTACACCATTGTACCAATTGTGTGTCACACAATTGTACATAATTATTTTGTATATATTATGCTTGTATCTGCGCTCTTCCCTCGCACTAAAATGGACCTGAATGATCATGTCTCTGGTTTTGCTCTGTAATATTGTCTGTCTCTCGAACATGTTATGTCCTGTTGCCTTGAAGTTTTGTATATAAAGGAGAGTGTTCCTTAATAAACAACTCAGTTGATTGCATCCTGCCTTTGAGTTCACAACCCTCTCTCGGCCCATCACATTGGTGACCATGGAAGTCGACTCGCTCCCACCGCCTTCCACCCCCACCCCCTTGCCCCTTCATCGTTGGTACTATGACGGACTCTACGGCAGTTCGTGCTGCGGCCGCTCCATTCAAACTTTGATCGTTTGCCAGCGGAGAGGCGTTTGCTTGGTTTCAGCGCGCAGAAGTCCAATTTCGTATCAGGGGCGTGACTCGCTCAACCACCAAAGCGGATTATGTTCTCGCGGCGATACCCGAGGACACCTTCCCAGAAATATACGACTGGCTTTGTGAACAAGGAGACACCCCAATAGCGTATGACGCCCTCAAAACATACCTTCTGCAGCAGTACTCGCCGTCGCCAGCCGCCCGTATAGCAAAGCTTTTTCAGCTCTCGCAACAACCGTTGGGGGCCCAAAGGGCTTCGCTTGCCCTCAGGGAGATGACCAGTATCGCTCGCCTTCAACCTGCCGCAGACGGCTCTCCTCGTGAAGTGAGCCTACTTCGTGCCCTTTGGATACGCCGTTTACCCGAACCTGTAAGCGCTGCCATACCCGATGTCGATAGTTTACCCATAAAGGACTTGATGACCAAAGCCGACGCCCTTATGGACAGCCACTTCAAGACCTCCATCAACGCCTCCACCCCTGACGACGAGGATGCCTATTCAACGTGAACCGAAGCTGACATGAATGCCGTAGGACATACACGCCTACCCTGTGACGTGCCGAAGCGGCTACAAAGCCGCCCACCACCCACCAATCGCTCGCGCCCCAATGAACGACTTCTACAGCCACTTACTACCTCCCATCCGCCACAGTTTTGCTACTACCACTTCCGATTCGGGGCAACCGCGAAGAAATGTGCCAAGGATTGTCAGTGACCAAAAAACGTGTAAGTAGGCCATCGCTTGTGGCGGTGGCCTCCCATGTTTCTAATCTTTTCTTTTTACAGGATGGAGGAACGGGCATGCGATTTTTGGTAGACACGGGAGCTTGTCGTTCTCTTTTGCCAAGGAAACTCTTCAAGGCACGACGTAGTCTGTCTACATCTGCCGACGTCCGCTTGGTAGCTGCCAACAGATCTGCGATACCCACCTACGGTTACGAGAACCTCACATTTTCGTTCGGAAACGGTAAATTCTATTGGAAGTTTCTCATTGCTGACGTCACAATGCCAATCCTCGGTGCGGATTTCCTCTTTCATTTCCACCTTCTGGTCGATGTCGCCCACCGACGATTGGTCAACGCAGACACGTACTTGTCGACACCTCTTCAACCCGCCCCCTCTAACCTCGCTCTCCACATCAGCGCACCCACGGATGCCTACGCCCACCTCCTCACGTCGTACCCGGAAGTTTTCTGTCCAGAACTTCGCCAAACGCCCACGGTTCCTGCCAAGCACGGTATTTATTACCATATCAAGACGACGGGACCCCCAGTCTTCGCAAAATTCAGACGTCTGGCACCGGAACGATTGGCAGCCGCCAAACAGACGTTCGCCGAAATGGAGGAAATGGGCCTTTGCCAAAAGGCCTCCAGCCCATGGTCGTCACCCTTACACATCGTTCTGAAGAAAGACGGCTGCCTCCATCCGTGCGGGGATTACAGGCACCTGAACATGCAAACAGAACTGGATCACTACCCCCCTCCCAAACATTGCCGACGTGACCTCCTACCTGCACAAAGCGAAGGTTTTCTCTACGCTCGATCCCCTGAAGGGGTATTATCAGGTGCCTATGAACCCAGAATACATCCCCAAGACCGCCATCACCACTCCGTTTGGTACATACAGCTTCAATTACTCCTGTTTTGGCCTTCGTAATGCTGGGGTAACGTTTCAACGTCTCATGGATGGTATCTTAGTGGAGCTCCCTTTCTGTGTATGTTATGTGGACGACATACTTGTGTTCTCCTCCTCAAAAGAGGAACACCTCCGTCACCTGCGCATCATGCTCGACCGCCTGCAACAAAACCGCCTTGTAGTCCGGTACGACAAGTGTACCTTTGGCGCCAACGAAGTGTTGTTCTTAGGGCACCATATCACTCCTGAAGGAGTCCATCCCCTCCCTGAGAAGGTAGCAGCCGTTCAGAACTTCTCCGCGCCCTCGACTGTCAAAGCTCTGGAGAAATTTTTGGGCATGATCAACTATTATCACCGTTTTCTGCCAGCCATTGCCGTCACTCTTGCTCCCCTGTACGCCTTCCTCAAGGGCAAGCCAAAGGACCTGAAGTGGGGTCCCCTTCAAGAAGCAGCCTTCTGCAATGCAAAGAAGGCCCTATCAACTGCTGCGGCTCTCACTTCTCCTATCCCACACGCCCCTCTCCTTCTCTCCACCGATGCCAGCGACGTCGCTATTGGTGCAGTTTTCTTCAGCAGAAAACTGTCCAAGGCAGAATCGGGTTATTCTACCTTCGATCGAGAATTGCTGGCAGTGCACTTGGCTGTCTGTCACTTTCGCCATTTCTTAGAAGGTACGCTCTTCGTCATTCGCACAGACCACATGCCTCTGGTGCACGCCTCCACTCGACAGTCTGACGCTAGGTCCGCCCGTCAACGCCGACATCTCTCCGCCGTGGCTGACTACAATTGCACCCTCCAATACATGCCTGGGAAAATGAATCCCGTTGCCGATGCCCTGTCAAGAAACACACTGGCTGCCGTTCAACTGGGATTAGATTACAACGCCATGGCTGAAGCCCAACGACAGGATCCAGAGTATCCAGCTTGTAGGACATCCTGCACGTCCCTCCGTTGGGAAGACTTTCCCCTCGAACACTCCAACACCACCCTTCTCTGTGACGTCAGTACTGGTAGACCGCGACCTTGGATTCCTGCTCCCATGCGCCGACAGGTGTTTGATTTCATCCACGGCCTTTCACATCCCTCGTGCCGTTCTACTGCACAGCTGTTGAAGGCAAAGTTCACTTGGCACGGCATTTCTAAGGATGCTAAGGATTGGGTCCACTCCTGTACTTCTTGCCAAACTTCCAAAGTACATCGACACACGGATTCAGGAGTGGGCACCTTTCCTCAACCTCAGCGATGTTTCGCACAAATTCACGTCGACGTTGTAGGCCCCTACCCACATCACAAGGACATCGTTACCGGTTAACCGTCATCGATCGCTCTACTCGTTGGCCTGAAGGCCTTCCCATGGAAACTGCAACCTCCGCCTCATGTACATCTGCCTTACTCTCTGGATGGATTTCAAGATTCGGTATCCCTGAGCATATTACTTCTGACAGGGGAACCACTTTCACCTCTCAATTGTGGACGTCATTAGCGAATCTCCTGGGCATCACCCTACATCACACAACGGCCTACAACCCCGCTGCCAATGGAATGGTCGAATTTTCATCGCACCCTCAAAGCAGCTTTGGTGTCCCGCTGCAAGGATTGCAACTGGTTTACTCAGCTTCCCTGGGTCCTCCTGGGACTAAGGACCACTCCTAAAGACGCCCTCGACGTCTTGCCAGCTGAAATGGTGTATGGCGACCCGTTGGTCGTTCATGCCGATTTTTTTCCTTCTACAACCTCCTCCGACGATCTCCAGCGCATACGTCACGTGGGAAAATTTACTCCGTGACGCCAGACTTACAAGCCCCCAGCGAAGCATCACATACCAACGGACTTGCACTCTGCAACGCATGTCTTCCTGCGCAACGACACTAGCAAGCCACCACTAACGCCCTCTTACACGGGCCCTTTCCTTGTGATACAACACAGTCCGAAAGCATTCCTACTAAACATTCGGGGCAAAGAAGACTGGGTCTCCATTGATCGTCTAAAACCTGCTTATCTTTTGCCAGATGACCCGCCTACAGTTCACCTCTCTAGATCAGGGCGCCCTATTTAACATGTACGGTATGTCATTTTTAGGGGGGGAGCCATGTACCAACTGTGTGTCACACAATTGTACATAATTATTTTGTATATATTATGCTTGTATCTGCGCTCTTCCCTCACACTAAAAAGAACATGAATGATCATGTCTCCGGTTTTGCTCTGTAATATTGTCTGTCTCTCGAACATGTTATGTCCTGTTGCCTTGAGGTTTTGTACATAAAGGAGAGTGTTCCTTAATAAACAACTCAGTTGATTGCATCCTGCCTTTGAGTTCACAACACTCTCTCGGCCCGTCACACCATCCTCAACCAATACCTCGGCCTAACATTTGGTGGTATTCTTTACATTAATGCTTTTTGTGGCATGTGCATCAGCTCTTTCCTCCTTGTTAGGTGATCATGTGGAATGATTATATGTAAAAAAGAAAAAAAAATCTAACTTATACCGATGCCATTCATTTAGATACTAATCTATATTGTACTGAGAGGAAAAACATCTTTTGAAAATCATAAACATTGTTGAAAACAAATGAGAAATTCGAGTCATACACTAGACAGCCATGAAATAAAATGACATCTTATTTTATACATAATTCTTTATAACAGTTTTACTTAAAACTCTAAGAACTATGTATGGCGTCAGTTTCAATACAAGAAAAGTGTATTTTCTTTGATTCTGTCATGGTACGTTTCTTGAAATATATAAACTTTATTAGCTTTTAGAAGAGGATTTTTGCAAATCAGACCCTAAAAGTTCAAATAAATCTTAAAAGAAACAAAAAACTATTCCGTTTATGCCTAACTTGGTTAAAAAATATCCACATAAGAAATTATGCAATATATTCATATCTTACTTAAAATTATCTCACTTTCACTTCACTGAAATTCCATATTTTCCTTTTTAGATAAATGACTCCATTCTTCTATTTCATGAAAAAGAGCACAAACGTTATGGAGGAAAAGAAACATTTAAGAATAAAATGTGGCCTTAAAAGTTACAATGAAGATAATAATAAATTATTGCCATAAGAATTTCAAGTCGACAATGAATAAAAAAAAAAAGAATCTAAAGAAATAAAAATACGAGAAATGTTTTTCTGAGATGGATAACGAAAGCCTTCAAAACCACCATCAGTCACTGAATTTAGCAGCAAATAAATAAATAGAAATAGAAAGGCCGTTCTAGTCTCGGAGAAAACGCTCTTAAAATTAGCAAGAGAAACTGTAAATGCTAATTACGTTTTCATTGAGCTTCAGAAATCAAACATCCTTCAATACTTTGTAGTCTTTAATAGCAATGAGGAAATGCATCTGGATCTTTTCGACGAAATGAGGGTATCAGAGGTGCGGGTTTAATTTTCCTTCATGACCATAGCATTCTTTAACGTTATTCGGCCTGATTGGCTCAAATGTGTCAAAGATCATGCTAGAGGCCTCACGAGAACCATCTTTTAAAAGTAAAACAATAAGATTTTAGATTCCTCATGAAAACCATATCTAAAATGTAAAACAATCAACTTTTATATGCCTCACGGAAACCATCGTTTTAAAGGTAGAATGACCTATTTTCATTGGCCTCATGAAAACCCTCTCCTAAAAGTAAAATGATCAACTTTTTTATTCGTCATGAAAACCATCTCGTAAAAGTAAAATAATCAACTTTGAAGCCTCATGAAAATAATGTCTTAAAAGTAAACAAGACCCACTTTTAGAGTCCTCATGAAAACTGACTCATGAAAGTGAAACTATCATCTTTTAGATGCCTCTTGTAAATCATCGGTTGAAAGGAGAACGATCAACTTTTAGATGCATCACAAAACCTATCTCCTAAAAGTAAAGTGATAACTTTAGGATTCCTCATAAAAACCACCTCATGAACATAAAACAACAAACTTTGAGGCCTCACGACTACCATCTTATAAAAGTAAAATGACCAACTTCTAGATGCATGAAAATCTCTTCTAAAAGTAAAAAGATCAACTATTAGTCCTCATGAAAACCATATATTAAAAGTAAAACAACAAACTTGCAGGTCTCACGGAAACAATTTCTGAAAGGTAAAATGATCCACTTTCAGAGGTCTCATGAAAACTCTCTCTTTAAAGTAAAACAGTCAACTTTTAGATGTCTCATGAAAACCATCTCTTAAAACTAAAACGACCAAATTTTAGAGGAATCAATAAAACCATAGCTTAAAATTATCACGATGAAGTCTTTGAGGTCTCAAGAAACCCATCACTTAAAAGTAAAACCATCAACTTTTAGAGGCCTCATGGAAACCCTCTCCTAAAAGTGATCAACTTAAGAGGCCTCATGGAAACCCTCTCCTAAAAGTGATCAACTTAAGAGGCCTCATGAAAACCACTTTTTAAAAGTGAAAGGCTCAAAATTTCGAGGCCTCAAGAAAACCATCTCTTAAAATGAAATGATCAACTCTTAAAAGCATCAAGAGGCCTTATGAAAACCATCTTTTAAAACCGAATCGATCAAATTGAAGAGGTCTCATGAAAACCATCTCTTAAAAGTAAAGTGATAAACTTTTAGAGCTCTCATGCAAACCATCACTTAAAAGTAAAAAAAATTAAATCTTAGACGCCTTATGAAAACAACCTCTTAAAGGTAAAAACATTAACATTAAGAGGCCTCAGGAAAACCTCTTATAAAAGTAAAACGACCAACGTTTACAGGCCTCACAAAAACCATCTCTTAAAAGTAAAACAATCAACTTTTTGGGTCCTCATGAAAACTATCTCTTAGAAGTAAAATGCTCAACTTTCAGATGCCTCATGAAAACTATCTGTTAAAAGTTAAACGATCAACTTTCAGAGGCCTCATGAAAACCATCCCTTACAAATAAACTGAACAACGTTCAGAATCTCAATGAAAACCATCTCTTAAAAGTAACACGAAAAACTTTCACGGGCCTCACGAAAACCATCTCTAAAAAATAAAACGATCAACTTTCAGAGGCCTCATGAAAATCATCTCTTAAAAGTAAACGGATTAAATTACAGAACCTCATTGAAAACCATCTCTTAAAAGTAAAATGAAAAACTTTCACAGGCCTCACGAAAACCATCGCTTAAAAGTAAAACGATCAACTTTTAGAGGCATCGTAAAAAGTATCTCCTAAAAGTAAAATAATCAACTTTTAGAAACTCCATAAAAAACATCTCTTAAGATTAAAATGATCAAGTTTTAGTCGTCTTATGAAAAGCAATTCTAAAAGTAAAAACGATAAATTTTAGATGCTTCATGAAAACCATCTCTAAATGTAAAACGATCAACTTTTTGATGCTTCATGACAACCATCCCTAAAAGTAAAAATTATAAACTTTTAGAGGCCTTGTGCAATGAAAACCACGTGAAGAACTTCACAAATACCACAGTTACCAGAGGCTAACTACATTGTTATTTATATAATTGATTTGATTCTTTTCTTTTTCGCGTCACTTAACGAAGAGCAGTCACATCTTTTACATAAGAAGGTAAGTTTATTTTTAACCTCGTTTTTATTATCATGCTTGACATTTTTGGTTTTATTTTAAGCGATATCAATGTGTGTTATTTTCTGAACATTCAGGAAAAGAATTAAGAAAAATTTTTCATATAACATTCATTATCATAGTTTCCTTTATTCGAAGAATTTACAACATTTCATTTCTGTTTCATTACTTCAAATGTCACCTTTTTCCTTTTACATAAATATAATTATTCTTCCTTTATTGCAGTTTCCTTCATTCTATATTTGACCTTGATCGCCCACTCTCTCCCCTGACCGGAATTGCCTCAAACGATTTCTCTGGTTTTCTAATATAGTTATTTCTCTCCTGAAAAGAGAGAGAGAGAGAGAGAGAGAGAGAGAGAGAGAGAGAGAGAGAGAGAGAGAGAGAGAGAGAGAGAGAGAGAGAGAGGGAGGGAGGGAGAGAGTTTACGAAGGATTTGAAGAAATTGAAGAGGCTGTCAAGTGATTGACGAGATATTAAAATGGATACAAAAATATGGAACAAAAAATAAGTGACAAACTAGAATCAATGACACTGATGATGAAAGCTGATATTTAGGTTGTTCTTACACTCAATACAAAGAAAATCGGAGAATGCATATGTACTTAATTGTGTGTGTGTGTGTGTGTGTGTGTATATATATATATATATATATATATATATATATATATATATATATATATATATATATATATATATATTTATATATATATATATATATATATATATATATATATATATATATATATATATATATATATATATATATATATATATATATATATATATATATATATATATATATATTAAATCACAATGTAGGTTATATTCATTAAGTCTTAAAGTAATTTGCTTTGAATATCAACGTCAAAAAAATTAAATGTAAATAATTTTGTCAATTTGCTGTATCAAACACAAAAGTATTCATAAGTAGCGTTCGTCTTTTTATTTAAACAAACTGCCTAAATTTCACAAATATAAAAACATGCTGCATCTAACACTGTCTTATATTCCTTCCAAGATTTTAAAGACCAAATCCTTTTGTTCTCTTAAAATTCTACACATATCAATTTAATGGAATTATATTTTATTTTTAGCATTGACACACTAGTTTATGTGTTGTGAAGCCTAATTTGAGTTAAAAGAAAGCTAGTGGCGGCCTATTGAAAACGTATTGGAAACATCCTTTGCTCAAGCCAACTTGTTTCTTGTAGATTCTGCAAACTCGTCGGCCTCGTCAGCTAAGGATGGGATGTTTGAGGGAGCCCATAGTTTTACTTGCTGACTCATCAGCAGCCATTACCAGTTCCTTTCTGGTCCTATCTTAGTTGAAGAGGGGTTGGGCGCTGATCATATATAGTGTATATAGTTTATATATGTAAGATTTGTTTCAATGTTGTTACTGTTCTTGAAATCTAATTTTTTTATTTTTATATTATTATAGTTTATCTAATTCCTTATTTCCTTTTGTCACTGGGCTTTATTTCCCCGTTGGAGACCTTGGACTGATAGCATCTTATTTTTTTTTAACTAGGGTTGTAGCTTGGCTAATAATAATAATGATAATAATAATAATAATAATAATAATAATAATAATAATAAAATAATAATAATAAGGTTAATCTATTGAAAATTGTCACTGTCCCTTGCATCTGCCTTTAATGAGCGGCCTTTAAAGTTAAACCTTTAAAAACTTTTTTTACTCCGAAGTATTTGGTAAGTTTTTACGAGTTTAATATTTTAGTTGACCAAGTCTTGTGCTGAATGAATCTATTATGCCAAAGATATATGAATATATAAATACAAAATCACCAAAAAAAAACAAAAAAAAAAAAAAAACAATAATTTCAGGAATTCACAACTGAGAAAAATGACGGATACAACCAAAGGGAGAGAGAGAGAGAGAGAGAGAGAGAGAGAGAGAGAGAGAGAGAGAGAGAGAGAGAGAGAGAGAGAGAGATTGCGAATTACTCTTTCTCAAATACCCGTGAAGGATGAACACTCCGATGACTCTGCTTCCTTTCCTAGTGTGAAGTCATATAAAAATTCCAGCTTCCACTAAAGTAATCTCCCTAATAAAAGGACAAGGGTTTGTGTAATGCATAGGAACAAATTATACACCAGTAAACAAATACAGTTACTCACAACTGTATTAATAATTAACAATTCATAACAAGGCGAGGCTAAACAAATCCCAAATCAGGTTATGATATTTAAACTGATTCGGTTGGCATTGATAGAGCAATTTTTCCCAGCCTTTTTTTTATACTTGGTTGGGCCTTATTCATCTTCCCTTATCAGCAATGAAAATTGATAACCCTTTCTAAACTAATAATAAATTTAGATTAATTTTTATATCTATCTATCAATCTATTTATCTATCTATCGTTGAGATAATACCACTAGAGAGTTATGGGGTCTTTTGACTGGCCATATAGTACTACATTGGATCCTTCTCTCTGGTTACGGTTCATTTTCCTTTTGCCTATACACTCACACACCGAATAGTCTGGCCTATTCTTTGCATATTCTCCTCATATACCTGACAACACTGAGATTACCAAACAATTCTTCTTACTGCACTGTAATTGTTCAGTGGCCACTTTCCTCTTTGTAAGGGTAGAAGCGACTCTTTAGCTATGGTAAGCAGTTCTTTTAGGAGAAGGACACTCGAAAATCCAACCTTTGTTCTCTAATCTTGGGTAGTGCCATAGCCTCTGTACCATGGTCTTCCACTGTCTTGGGTTAGAGTTCGCTTGCTTAAGGGTGCACTCGAGCACACTTTTCTATCTTATGTCTTATATCTCTTCCTCTTGTTTTTTAAAGTTTTAATAGTTTATAAAGTGATATCTATTTTAATGTTGGTGCTCGTCTTAAAATATTTAATTTTGCCTTGTCCACTTTCCTCACTGAGCTATTTTCCCTGTTGGAGCACCTGGGCTTATAGCATCCTGCTTTTCCAATTAGGGTTGTAGCCTAGCAAGTAATAATAATAATAATCATATCAGAC
>NC_090736.1:74006528-74014028 GCF_036898095.1 Palaemon carinicauda
GAGAGATGTTTGATGCATAACTTCTCCAAACTCCGGTTGTATCCTTTAGCTGTGCTCTTAGCACTGGGTCTGTCACCGAAGCAAACTGGAGAGAGCCCAGTACCCTCTCCTGTTTCGCGTCTTGATATCCTTTCGGAATCTAGAAGTCTCTTGACAGAACCCGCTATCTCCTTCCTTTTCTTCGCCGGGATGGAGAAACGGTGTGACATTAGGTCCCATTGGATTCCCAGCCACTAGAACTTTTGAGATGGAGAAAGTCGAGACTTTTTTCTGTTGATCTTTGAAGCCTAGATACTCTAGGAACTAGATCACTTGACTGGAAGCTTGCAAGCATTCTGTCTCGGATGCTGCCCCACACCAGCCAGTCGTCCAGGTAGGCTACTACCTGAATTCCCTATAGGCATAATTGTTTGAGAGCTACGCTCGCAAGCTTCGTGAAAATTCTTGGGCTATATTTAGCCCGAATGGCATGGCTCTGAAGGCGTATAGTGTTCGTTGTAGCCTGAACCCTAGGTAGGGGGAGAGTCGACGGTTGATTGGGAACGTGCCAATAGGGGTCTGACAAGTCTATAGAGACGGAATATGCCCTCTTGGGCAGTAAGGTCCTTATGTGTTGCAGTGTTAGCATCTTTGAATTTGCAATTAACTAATGAACTTGTCGAGTGGCGAACAAGTCCAGAATGACTCTGAGCTTTTCCGAGTCTTTCTTGGGAACACAAAACAGCCTCCTTGAAATTTGATGGACTTCACCCTTCGGATCACTTTTTTCTCCAACAGTTCTTGAAACGTACTCCTCCAGAACGGGGGTGGAGAGTTGGAAAAACCGAGGGCACGGGGGTGGAGTGCTGTACCAGCTCCAGCCCAGTCCGTTCTTGAGTAGGCTGTGGGCCCAGGGATCGAAGGTCCACCGATCCCAAAAATTCTGAAGTCTCCCTCCTACCAGCATCATCTCACTTGGGACTGGCCGTCCTGAGGTCTTGCCTCCCTGACCGCGACCACCCCTGAATCCCCTTCCCCTTGAGGGGCGCCTAGACGAGCCTCTGGCTGCTCCTCAAGGCTTTGCTCGAAAGGAAGTAGACTGCCCTTCGAACGTTGGGGGTGAATGCCGTGGACTGTGTCGACACAGCCTGGGGTACCCACTGGAATGTGGTCGGGGTTTGTGCCACCATCTGGGGCACTGAAGGCAATGGCAATTGCAGTTGCTGTTGCTGTCTAAGAGGCTTGGCTGGCCGAGACGGTAGCCTAGTCCTCATAGTCTTCCTCTTTGGTTGAGGACCCTCATCCGGGGAAGACTTTCTTTGATAGCCAGGCCCCCACTTCTGGAGAAGGTTTCTATTTTCCGAGGCGGCCTTATCAACAACTTCTTTGACCAATTCGGTAGGGAAAAGGTCTTTGCCCCAAATGTTGGAGGAGATTAGTTTCCTTGGCTCGTGCCTTACCGTAGCCCGAGGTGAACACGAACTCCCTACAAGCTCTCCTCGCCCTGACAAAGCTGTAAAGATCCTTCGTCACTGTGGCCCAGATGAGTCTTGGCCACTACCATGAACATTTCATGGACCTTGGGGTCACTTGCCATCGTCCTCAAGAGTAGTCTGAGAGACATTGAGGCAGCCAGTCTTTCTTTTGTCTCGAGCTCTCTCCGCAAAAGAAAGTCAGACAGCTTAGGGAGGTCCTCGCCGAACTGACGTCCGGCAATATCAGCCTCCAACTTCCCAACTGAGAAGGTAAGATGGACGTCCTTCCAGTCTTTGTGGTCCATAGGCAGGGCCAGCAACAAGGGTTTACACTCCTCCAGGGAGGGCAAGGCTTGCCGGCCTCGACTGCTTTTAGTACAGCCGCAAACCCTTTCTGTAAAAAGGGGAAGGCTCTAGAAGGAGAAGGACACAAAGGAAGGGAGCTTCTTACTCAATGCCGCTACCTTTGAGTTCGAGAAGCCCTCTCTTTCAACGAGGATGAAAGCAAAAGCTTGAGCCTTAGCATGGTCCATCACTATGACCTCCTTCGGCTCTGTCTCCTCCTTTGAAGCTGGTTCCTTCCTCAGCCGGACATAACAGTCCGGATATGACCCCTTGCTGGGCCAGAATTCCACCTCCTCTAGGGGAACTGAACCCAACTTATCCGAGATGACGATCTTTCCAGTCATCATCGGCATGTGCTCAGCATACCTCCATGGGTTAACATCTGAGCACAAGGGAAGGTCTTTCACATTGAGCCTTTTCTGGGGCCCATGTGATGCTGCAAGGCTCTGCATCCGCAGTTCCATTGCAGCCGCCTTCACCATATTCTCCTTCTGCATTTGTTGGATCATTCCAACAATGGAGGAGAGGGCCTGTCCCAGCTCTACTGGGAGAGTGACGATGTTGAGGGAATAGGCTCCGGGATCTGAACCGGAGTAGCCGACACCTCGTCGGCCTCTTCCTCTACAATGTCTGGGGCTTGAGCTTCATCCTGGCCTCCTGCCAGGAGGTCTTACTCCAGACGTTCGTCCACATCAGACAATCCTGTCATCCAACTGGATGTCTGCAAAGCGACCGCGACTTCAGCATCCACCTGGATCTGAACTTGGGGGATCTCCTCTTGAGGCTGGGGAATCACTGCATCAGCTGATGCCTTAGGGAAAAGATACGCCCTCATCTTCTCACTTGGAAGATAAGGTCCAGAGGTGTTCTTCTGGAAGCCCCTACCCAGGTACGAAGCTTCTCCCTTGCTATATCCCTTGATTCCGCCGTCCTAGTGGAATCAAAGGCCTCAGTAATCAGGTTAGAGCACACAGTACATACCTGAGGGTCCCAATACTGGAGATCACCCTTGGGAGACAGCGCATACTGCGTGCCTCTTACAAAACTCATGTCCGCAGAGGTTCTTACTGCAGACGTTGTTGAAAACACTTCCGCACTTCGGAGGGTCCACCTGTAAAGAGAAGAAAATTTCCATGAGTATCAAGTGAACTACGTATCACTGGATATGCACAGTTTAGCATAACAATTCAGAAGGAAAGACACACATTTGTGCTTCCTTCACAACCAATTGTTGCAGCCTTCCAGATAATAAAATCGTATGGTTAATCTCTTCTAGAATAACCAATGAAAAGTTTCCAGAGGAAACAGGTGTAGCTCACACCTAAGCAATGATTTTAAAATCCTAGATAATAGACAAGAAAAACTCACTTTCTTATCTGTAAGGCCAACAGCAAAGGGCAGTGCAAGACAACACAAAAGTGTTAGAACACACAGTGCTGTACCAAAACTATACTATAGTTTTCTCTTACAGTATATGTTATACTGAAGAATACTGTACAGTATAGAAGGTTATGTGCCGGCCGGCACTTGCCGGCTGGCACATACCATAACTAGCTTTAAAGTATACTACTTAACAGCTATATGGCGGCAGAACCGCTGGTTCAAATGCATGTGCCGGCCGGCAGTAACTGCTGGCCGGCAACAGCCAATATCGGCCGGCAATCATTGCCGGCCGGCAACTACACAAGGTAGTACCCGGCTGCCGGCCACTAGCTCATAGCGACCGGCAGACAAGGGCTGACATTAGCCGGCCGGCAAAGGTAAACAACCAATGCCGGCTGGCAACAAAAGAACCAGAGGACTACGACTGCCCGGCTGCCGGCCTATGAGGCCGGCAGCCGGGTCGGGTACAGCACTAGAAGAAAACAGAATGGATTCCGGGATAAGAGCGTACACTACCTCCAAGCCTGGCAATCCGAAAGAGTGCATATAAGGAAGGGGAGAATCTAATTCAGGCTTCCTGACCAATGCCGTCTGGCTCTACAGGCAGGCATGGATGAGGGACCAAGGGAGGTCCGGGCAGCACTCAAAGCAGAAGACCCTTGCCGGCCTGTAGACTCTTCCGGCTGGCAAGGGACTGAGTCAATTCCACATCCGAACCTATCCTAGGTCCAGATGTAGAATGACGTACAGTACTGTAATGGCTAGGCCATTACGGAGATAGAGGGGGAAGGGACAAAAGAGGGTCCTACCAACCTTGCTTTAGTGAAGGATCACCCGCAGCCAAGAAAACTCATCTTAGCCTAAGGGAGATCCAAGGAGGGAGGCCAGCAATACTTACCAGCTCCCAAAGAACCAAAGCAAGGAAGGTATTGCTACTCCCAGGGAAAGAATCTTATCCTCCCCCGAGAACAGCAACAAGGACTAGTCTGCTAGATCACAAAAGAAGGAATCATCTCGTACAGAAACCTTCGGTAGTGACCTAAGGAGGCTAAGCCTCCTATGTCTGTGTCAGGCCAGCGAGGGAGACTCTACCCCAAGCCAGACAAACACAGACTCAGACTAAAAACTCTGTTGTTCTGTCCCTCTCTGAAACCAGACTTACTGGAACAGGAAGGTACAGCAACACCCCAGTATAGTTTTATCGAAAGTTAATACAGATAAACAACTTAGGGATAAGCCCAAGGCTTAAACAGAGGGAAAGGGATTGCATACCTTCTCCGAAGAAAAGACAGCAACCGGGGAGTATGAGAAAGTATACTAAGGCTCCATAAGCAACTTAGCCTAGGCACCAAGAGAATCGATTACCTAAATCACCGAAACTCACTCGTATACTATCATGGAAATATTGAACATAATCTTAAATGTATAAAAAACAGCCTAAAGCTTCAATAAAATTCTAATACACTCGGAATTACCAAAATCATGCATGAAGTACTAGGACCAAACGACTAGGCTACATGGCCTAGCGTAGGCCAGAGTTGGCGAATACTTCGCCAAAATAATACTAAAGCACGAAAGGAAATCCTATGTAAAAGCTAAATAGCTAAAATTTATTAAAGCAAAACAACCGGGAATGTCGCTCTGGCTAACTAAAACTCATACCTAGCGAGCGACAGCGTCCATGACGCCTCCGGTAGGCAACGGCTCTTTTAACAAAGATTAATACTATTAATCACATATAAATTTTACCAAGAGCCTACATTTATACATAAAAGAAATGGTACTCAACTTATCAGAGGCCGACGAAGTTGGAGAAGCCATGAAAAACTGAATAAATCCAAGATTTGCGAGAAACTAAGGAAAAAACACCGAGTTGTTAAGCTACGCAAAAAGGAATGCAGATGGCGCCAGGATTGGCGCCAGGCACGCTTACGAAACTGGAGAATAGGGAGCCTTGGGAGCGGCTCCCCCTTTTTCTTTCCCGTTTTCGTTTCTTGCCAATTGACCCCTCGATACGTAATCTCTGTTTGGGGTGCAGATTGCCATGTGGCGTGTCAAGAATACGCCCTCTGATATGTCGCGATATCCCTTTCATGAGGGATATTCGCTCCAGGAGTTAGAATTCTGGGTACCTTAAGGTAAATTCTCTGGAATATCGCCGTAGTTGTAATATACCCTAGGAAGCTACCCTATAGGAACTTCCATCAGGACGACATGCTTGAGCCCAAAAATATATATATATATATATATATATACACAGATATATATATATATATATATATACACACACATATATATATATATATATATATAAATAAATATATATATAAATATATATATATATATATACATATATATATATATATATATATATAATTACTTAATATATTTAAATATATAACCAGACTCTTGGTCTTCATTACATAAGAGATATAAAAATTTGCATGAATATCATAGAATTTGAATGGCCATACTCCTTTAAAAGCTACTACCGGACAAAAATAATTTCAAACTTAAAATCTATTGCTTAAACCCTTAATTTATCCTCATAGCACCTTTCTTTAAGGCCAGGCTTGGATTAATTAAGAAAGCACCCACAAGATCCTTTTTTGGATCTTAGTCAGTGAGGCTTTTTGCTATCGTAAAATATATGGTATGTTGATATTTCATCCAGCTTCACATATGCATGTATATTGGTTTGATTATGTCGGAAATCTTTAGGGAAGTGGTTAGTGCTGTAGCTGAAAACTCTCCGTAACCGTAGCGCATTACAGTCGTATGACTCCCATTCGACGGTGTACGGTCTTATAGAGCAAGACTTGCTGAGGTATGAGAATAAGAAAATATAATGAATGAAAAAGAGAAAAATCTATAAATGAAGAAGAAAAACTCAAAATAGATAACAACAAAAGGAACTAACGAATTGTTAGAACAGACAACTCTGGTGGAAGGATTTTTTCATAACATTGCATTTCATATTTTAGTATTCCCTTCAAAGGAATCATCCGCATGTAAGAATTGAAATAAAGGTACTACTGCGTATTTTCAATATTGGAGAGTCGATAGTTAATTCTCTCTCTCTCTCTCTCTCTCTCTCTCTCTCTCTCTCTCTCTAAAAAGGACTCATGCTCACCAACCCATCTGGACACAGACCGTAAAAGATTCCTTATTGGGTCGTGGCCATATGCTGAAGAAATCACAAGAAATACGTCTATAATTTCCTATAGACAGTAAATCTCGGCTTTTCTGGATGGTTTAGGGGTATGCCTTAATCGATACCAACGATGGAAAAGAAAACTCTAAAGGTTCACACATATACTGAATTTCATAGGAATTGGTTAAGAACGTTTTCTATAAACATAGCTGATGCAAAAAGCGCACATTCAAAGAGACACAAATGATTGCTTTTGTCATAGAAAAGGTAGAAAAAGTAGTAATGGAGCTCTGAATTTAGGTCAAGTTCAGGAATCTCTCTCTCTCTCTGAACCAACCACACAGAAGACACATATTACCAAACCCATACCGAACAAGTAAATCTAATTAACGGAAACGCGGAATCTCGACTTCCCTTAGTATTCCCATCTTTAATTAACAAGAACTATTTCCTCATGAGGCAAGAGTCCGAAAAAAAACACGCAATCGTCTTTCTGGGCGCGCAAGAACGGGAAGGAATTTTTGCATAAAGTTCTCTGTGAGTGAAAGAGTAACTCAGGGTTCCAACATCTCTGGGGTAGAAAACTCGTTAATGCATCTGTATGGGAGCCTGTACAGTGCTTGATAAAGGAGAGGAAGTGGTTTGAAATTGTTTAGCGTAGGTTAAAGGAGTATGATTTATTAGAGCTCATGTTGTTAACGGTGGTGTAAGAGGATATCGTTTGCTGGGTGTTTCTTTCGTGCTTAAATTTCCTCCTCATCATCATCATCATCTCCTCCTATGCCTATTGAGAAAAAAAGGTCATCGTTTCGCCATCTGCATTCATCATCTCCCATTCCACGCTTCAAAGTCCTCACCCATATAGGCGTGGGTCTTCCAATTTTTCTAGTGCTTTGTGGTACCCAGTTAAAAGTATGATGAACTAATTTCTCTTGGGGAGGGGGAAGAGCATACACAAACCATCTCCATCTACCCCTCCTCATGATCTCATCCACATTATGATACTCGAGTAATCTCTTTTATAGTATCATTTCTATTCCTGCCCTACCAGATAACTCCTAATATTCTTCTGAGGGCTCTGTTCGCAAACCTTCTAAATCTGTTGGAGATTGTTTCATTGTCATACCATAACTCATCACTAAACTGATATATAGCCTGATTTTC
>NC_090736.1:74021528-74031528 GCF_036898095.1 Palaemon carinicauda
AACAAAGGTTTGATTTTGGAGTGTCCTTCTCCTAGAAGAACTGCTTACCATAGCTAAAGAGTCTCTTCTACCCTTACAAAGAGGAAAGTGGCCACTGAACAATTACAGTGCAGTAAGAAGAATTGTTTGGTAATCTCAGTGTTGTCAGGTGTATGAGGACAGAGGAGAATACGCAAAGAATAGGCCAGACTATTCGGTGTGTGAGTGTATAGGCAAAAGGAAAATGAACCGTAACCAGAGAGAAGGATCCAATGTAGTACTATCTGGCCAGTCAAAAGACCCCATAACTCTCTAGTGGTAGTATCTCAACGATAGATAGATAAATAGATTGATAGATAGATATAAAAGTGAATCTAAATTTATTATTAGTTTAGAAAGGGTTATCAATTTTCATTGCTGATAAGGGAAAATGAATAAGGCCCAACCAAGTTTTAAAAAGGTTGGGAAAATTGCTCTATCAATGCCAACCGAATCGGTTAAATATCATAACCTGATTTGGGCTTTGTTTAGCCTCGCCTTGTTATGAATTGTTAATTATTAATACAGTTGTGAGTAACTGTATTTGTTTACTGGTGTATAATTTGTTCCTATGCATTACACAAACCCTTGTCCTTTTATTAGGGAGATTACTTTAGTGGAAGCTGGAATTGTGATATGACTTCACACTAGGAAAGGAAGCAGAGTTATCGGAGTGTTCATCCTTCACGGGTATTTGAGAAAGAGTAATTTGCAATCTCTCTCTCTCTCTCTCTCTCTCTCTCTCTCTCTCTCTCTCTCTCTCTCTCTCTCTCTCTCTCCCTTTGGTTGTATCCGTCATTTTTCTCAGTTGTGAATTCCTGAAATTATTGTTTTTTTTTTGTGATTTTGTATTTATATATTTATATATCTTTGGCATAATAGATTCATTCAGCGCAAGACTTGGGCAACTAAAATATTAAACTCGTAAAAACTTACCAAAGACTTCGGAGTAAAAAAACTTTTTAAAGGTTTAACTTTAAAGGCCGCTCATGAAAGGCAGATGCAAGGGACAGTGACAATTTTCAATAGATTATTATTATTATTATTATTATTATTATTATTATTATTATCATTATTATTATTATTATTATTATTATTATTATTATTATTGTTAGCCAAGCTACAACCCTAGTTTTAAAAAAAAAATAGAATGCTATAAGTCCAAGGTCTCCAACGGGGATATAAAGCCCAGTGACAAAAGGAAATAAGGAATTAGATAAACTATAATAATATAAAAATAAAAATAATAGATTTCAAGAACAGTAACAACATTGAAACAAATCTTACATATATAAACTATATACAGTATATATGATCAACGCCCAACCCCTCTTCAACTAGGATAGGACCAGAAAGGAACTGGTAATGGCTGCTGATGAGTCAGCAAGTAAAAATATGGGCTCCCTCAAACATCCCATCCTTAGCTGACGAGGCCGACGAGTTTGCAGAATCTACAAGAAACAAGTTGGCTTGAGCGAAGGATGTTTCCAATACGTTTTCAATAGGCCGCCACAAGCTTTCTTTTAACTCAAATTAGGCTTCTCAACACATAAACTAGTGTGTCAATGCTAAAAATAAAATATAATTCCATTAAATTGATATGTGTAGAATTTTTAAGAGAACAAAAGGATTTGGTCTTTAAAATCTGGGAAGGAATATAAGACAGCTTTAGATGCAGCATGTTTTTATAATTGTGAAATTTAGGCAGTTTGTTTAAATAAAAAGACGAACGCTACTTATGAATACTTTTGTGTTTGATACAGCAAATTGACAAAATTATTTACATTTAATTTTTTTGACGTTGATATTCAAAGCAAATTACTTTAAGACTTAATGAATATAACCTACATTATGATTTAAAATATATGTATATATATATACATATATATATATATATATATATATATATATATATATATATATATATATATATATATATATATATATATATATATATATACATACACACACACAAACACACACACACACAAAAATGAGTACATATGCATTTTCCGATTTTCTTTGTATTGAGTGTAAGAACAACCTAAATATCAGCTTTCATCATCAGTGTCATTGAGTCTAGTTTGTCACTTATTTCTTATTTCATTTTCTTGTATCCATTTTTATATCTCGTCATTCACTTGACAGCCTCTTTAATTTCTTCAAATCCTTCGTAAACTCTCTCTCTCTCTCTCTCTCTCTCTCTCTCTCTCTCTCTCTCTCTCTCTCTCTCTCTCTCTCTCTCTCTCTCTCTTTTGAGGAGAGAAATAACTATATTAGAAAACCAGAGAAATTGTTTGAGGCAATTCCGGTCAGGGCAGATAGTGGGCGATGAAGGTCAAATATAGAATGAAGGAAACTGCAATAAAGGAAGAATAATTATATTTATGTACAAGGAAAAAGGTGACATTTGAAGTAATGAAACAGAAATGAATTGCTGTAAATTTTTCGAATAAAGGAAACTATGATAATGAATCTTATATGAAAAATTTTTCTTAATTCTTTTCCTGAATGTTCAGAAAATAAAACACATTGATATCGCTTAAAAGAAAACCAAAAATGTCAAGCATGATAATAAAAACGAGTTAAAAATAAAACTTACCTTCTTATGTAAAAGATGTGACTGCTCTTAGTGAAGTGATCGCGAAAAAGAAAAGAATCAAATCAATTATATAAATAACCATGTTGTTAGCCTCTGGTAACTGTGGTATTTGTGAAGTTCTTCACGTGGTTTTCATTGCACAAGGCCTCTAAAAGTTTATCATTTTTACTTTTAGAGATGGTTGTCATGAAGCATCAAAAAGTTGATCGTTTTACATTTAGAGATGGTTTTCATGAAGCATCTAAAAGTTTATCGTTTTTTAATTTTAGAATTGCTTTTCATAAGACGACTAAAACTTGATCATTTCAATCTTAAGAGATGTTTTTTATGGAGTTTCTAAAAGTTGATTATTTTACTTTTAGGAGATAGTTTTTACGATGCCTCTAAAAGTTTTTCATTTTACTTTTAAGAGATGGTTTTCAATGAGGTTCTGAAATTTAATCAGTTTACTTTTAAGAGATGATTTTCATGAGGCCTCTGAAAGTTGATCGTTTTATTTTTAAGAAATGGTTTTCGTGAGGCCCGTGAAAGTTTTTCGTGTTACTTTTAAGAGAAGGTTTTCATTTAGGTTCTGAACGTTGTTCAGTTTATTTTTAAGGGATGGTTTTCATGAGGCCTCTGAAAGTTGATCGTTTAACTTTTAAGGGATAGTTTTCATGAGGCATCTGAAAGTTGAGCATTTTACTTCTAAGAGATAGTTTTCATGAGGACCCAAAAAGCTGATTGTTTTACTTTTAAGAGATGGTTTTTGTGAGGCAGGTAAACGTTGGTCGTTTTACTTTTATAAGAGGTTTTCCTGAGGCCTCTTAATGTTAATGTTTTTACTTTTGGGAGGTTGTTTTCATAAGGCGTCTAAGATTTTATTTTTTTACTTTTAAGTGATGGTTTGCATGAGGGCTCTAAAAGTTTATCAATTTACTTTTAGGAGATGGTTTTCATGAGACCTCTTCAATTTGATCGATTCGCTTTTAAAAGATGGTTTTCATAAGGCCTCTTGATGCTTTTAAGAGTTGATCATTTCATTTTTAAGAGATGGTTTTCTTGAGGCCTCGAAATTTTGAGCCTTTTACTATTAAAAAGTGGTTTTCATGAGGCCTCTTAAGTTGATCACTTTTAGGAGAGGGTTTCCATGAGGCCTCTAAAAGTTGATGGTTTTACTTTCAAGTGATGGGTTTCTTGAGACCTCAAAGACTTCATCGTGATAATTTTAAGCTATGGTTTTATTGATTCCTCTAAAATTTGGTCGTTTTAGTTTTAAGAGATGGTTTTCATGAGCCATCTAAAAGTTGACTGTTTTACTTTAAAGAGAGAGTTTTCATGAGACCTCTAAAAGTGGATCATTTTACCTTTGAGAAATTGTTTCCGTGAGACCTGCAAGTTTGTTGTTTTACTTTTAATATATGGTTTTCATGAGGACTAATAATTGATATTTTTACTTTTAGAAGAGGATTTTCATGCATCTAGAAGTTGGTCATTTTACTTTTATAAGATGGTGGTCGTGAGGCCTCAAAGTTGGTTGTTTTATGTTCATGAGGTGGTTTTTATGAGGAATCCTAAAGTTATCACTTTACTTTTAGGAGATAGTTTTTGTGAGGCATCTAAAAGTTGATCGTTCTCCTTTCAACCGATGATTTACAAGAGGCATCTAAAAGATGATAGTTTCACTTTCATGAGTCAGTTTTCATGAGGACTCTAAAAGTGGGTCTTTTTACTTTTAAGACATGATTTTCATGAGGCTTCAAAGTTGATTTTTTTACTTTTACGAGATGGTTTTCATGACGAATAAAAAAGTTGATCATTTTACTTTTAGGAGAGGGTTTTCATGAGGCCACTGAAAATAGGTCATTCTACCTTTAAAAAGATGGTTTCCGTGAGGCATATAAAAGTTGGTTGTTTTACATTTTAGATATGGTTTTCATGAGGAATCTAAAATCTTATTGTTTTACTTTTAAAAGATGGTTCTCGTGAGGCCTCTAGCATGATCTTTGACACATTTGAGCCAATCAGGCCGAATAACGTCAAAGAATGCTATGGTCATGAAGGAAAATTAAACCCGCACCTCTTATACCCTCATTTCGTCGAAAAGATCCAGATGCATTTCCTCATTGCTATTAAAGACTGCAAAGTATTGAAGGATGTTTGATTTCTGAAGCTCATTGAAAACGTAATTAGCATTTACAGTTTCTCTTGCTAATTTTAAGAGCGTTTTCTCCGAGATTAGCACGGCCTTTATATTCCTATTTATTTATTTGCTGCTAGATTCAGTGACTGATGATGGTTTTGAAAGCTTTCGTTATCCATCTCAGAAAAACATTTCTCGTATTTTTAATTTTTTTGATTCTTTTTTTTTTTTTATTCATTGTCGACTTGAAATTCTTATGGCAATAATTGATTATTATCTTCATTGTAACTTTTAAGGCCACATTTTATTCCTAAATGTTTCTTTTCCTCCATAACGTTTGTGCTCTTTTTCATGAAATAGAAGAATGGAGTCGTTTATCTAAAAAGGAAAATATGGAATTTCAGTGAAGTGAAAGTGAGATAATTTTAAGTAAGATATGAATATATTGCATAATTTCTTATGTGGATATTTTTTAACCAAGTTAGGCATAAACGGAATAGTTTTTTGTTTCTTTTAAGATTTATTTGAACTTTTCGGGTCTGATTTGCAAAAATCCTCTTCTAAAAGCTAATAAAGTTTATATATTTCAAGAAACGTACCAAGACAGAATCAAAGAAAATACACTTTTCTTGTATTGAAACTGACGCCATACATAGTTCTTAGAGTTTTAAGTAAAATTGTTAATATTAGGCTACCTTTTTTTAGTTCCTATGGATTATAAAGAATTATGTATAAAATAAGATGTCATTTTATTTCATGGCTGTCTAGTGTATGACTCGAATTTCTCATTTGTTTTCTACAATGTTTATGATTTTCACAAGATGTTTTTCCTCTCAGTACAATATAGATTAGCATCTAAAGGAATGGCATCGGTATAAGTTAGATTTTTTTTTCTTTTTTACATATAATCATTCCACATGATCACCTAACAAGGAAGAAAGAGCGGATGCACATGACACAAAAAGCATTAATGTAAAGAATACCACCAAATGTTAGGCCGAGGTATTGGTTGAACCTTCTTTTTACATATCAATACAGTTGTGTCGGTACATTCTTTTCCCTGATGCCCGTAAGGAGATAGAAATTATTTCTGTTTCTAGAAATGATAAAGACTGATTATGAATTTTCCTTATATGATTCAAACATACATAGTAGGTATATAAAGAAATAATTGTTTATTACATGAGGTATATTTGACTACAGTGATATTCCCAGAGAATTTTACCATAAGGTACCCAGAATTCTAACTCCTGGAGCGAATATCCCTAACTTATCGCACAATATCAGAGGACGTATTCTTGACACGCCACATAGCTATCTTCACCCAGAATAGCGTTAACGCTTCGAGAGGGAAAGTGGCAAGAAAATGAAGGGGAGCCGTTATGAAGGTACCTCTCCTCATTGTTTTGAGTCTGTATATGACGTCATCATCGGCGCCATGTTATTTTTTGTAGCGAAAAGTGAGGTGCTACAGATACAATACTATTGGGAGGGGTCCTTTTAGCCCCTTTCATAAAAAAGGAAGGGTGGGTCCATCAGGACGACATGGTTATCTCACCCAAAAATAGATTTTTTGCTTAGCTCAAAATCTGTTTTTTGGGCTCAGGCCATGTCGTCCTGATGGAAGTATACCAGAGCATTAATGTATCTGTGGATTTTTTATTTTGTGCCTTGTCCTCGGGACAGAATTTCCTTGGTCAATTTAGACATAAAGACCTATGATGTTACCGTCATACATCATTACTTGTAATCATGAACCATGTTAGTGCCTCCTGCCCCCTAGAGGGAAGAGTCATGCTAGACTCTGGAAATGTCTCGAGGAATACATATTATATATGGATATCCTAGCAAACGACCCGGTATATTGGTTTCAACCTATACCTTGTAAAACAAAGCTTGTATTAAAATCTCAACAATGTGCGTACACAATACTGACAACTCCCACGGTATACAGAGTTTGACGTATGCACCGACAAAAGGTTTGTATCCATTTAGGAACCAATATTTGTATCAGTTAGCATCACATTCAGAGTATACTGGCCTGTCGTATATAAAGACTGGCCAAAGTCAAGGAGTGTTTGTCTACATGAAGGAACAATATTTATGCAATATCCAAAGGTTGTAAAATAATGCTCAACATATCTTTATTAAATTGAACTTGGGGTGAATAAGACGCAAAATTCATTTAAATCTTGTTTATTGACAAAAATAAAATATATAGTTCAATCTGCATTTCCGAGAATAATATAAAATGTGGATGAAATTAACTGAAGCATAAAGAGTAGTAATACGAGAAGTGTTTGTTTCATCTGAAAAGGAATCGTATTAATGCCACTGAAAACAGAATATTAATAAATTTTCATTAATTTCTGTCATTACTGTCCATTCACACTTGCGTAGAAACGCATGGCACAAGTGTTATGCATTATGCTTAGTTCACCTTTTGTATTTGGAACAGTCCGTAAGGACACCTTGGTGACCTTTCACTTAGCATGTTGTACCGTCAAGGGACCACACGCACACCCTTAACTTAATCGTCCCAATTAGTTTTCACTGTTCCATGCAGAACTAAGCAACAGGTTTTAGAACACTACCTGCTTCCACCACAAACCTCTTCAGTTCCTCTACTTGCTTCGCGTAGTGTCTAAAGAATACTCTGGATGACTTCCAGCCATTGTACGAGTGAAGGCGTTCGAAGTCCATATTATGGAAAAAATTCAGGGATGAGGTTCTTTTTCACGGATCTAACCTGCGGGTGTACTGTACGGATCCTTTCTGCGAATGAAGTAGGTGATCTTCGCCCTTAGTTGTATCAGAGACAGATTTAAAACTGAAGTTTCTCCCCTAAAAAGCTGTCCTCCACAAAAGACTGAAGTTCTACAAAGATACACCTTTAGGCACTTTACTGGACATAGAGAGACATCTTCCTTCAGAGGGCAAATTCTCCAGGGACCCCACCTTTTGGTAGGTAGCTCATTTTTGGCAAGAAACATTGGGTCAGAAAAAGGATTCAGTTCTCCCCCTTCTAGGAACTGAATATGACCCTCGTTTCTCGAGAGGGCCACTATTTCGCTAACTCTGGCTGTTTTTGTTGTTTTTGTTGAGTTGCCTGGCAATGGGGCTTTGCCAGTCACGGCCCCTTGCTACTGAACAGCACATTAGTCGGTTTACAGATCCTGGTGTGGACCTCCAAAAGTTGAAAGAGAGACAGAGAGGTCTGATTAGACTATTTTGTTCTTATAATATTTATAAGCCCCAACAAAGGTTTATATTCTCTCAGTTATGTAGATGCCGATGTATGGAAGGTAAAATATATGCTATGATGCTTTTTAGATAACTACCTCCCTGTGTTACTAATTCATCAAATTAGAATAATTCAAACCTGATCTTTTCCGTGCACTCTTCTGAAATTACTAATCAATCGACATTTTTCTGTTTATCAAATATAATTCTGGTCCTTTGGCTCCACTCTGCTTTATTTTCATAATCATCATCATCAGCCGTTACCAGTCAACTGCAGAACAAAGTTCTCAGACATGTCCTTCCACTCGTGATTCTTTATAGTCTTTCTATGCACGTTTATATCTGCAATATCTTTTAGTTCGTCAATCCATCGTCTTTTCTTCCTTCCTTGCTTCTCTTGCAATCTTAGGGACCCATTTTTATAATACAAGTTCCCTAATGACTTGGAATCCGTCACGCAAGTTAGAAATACTTTCCTACATTGTTTCAGAAACCTGCATAGTGACATATGTAATCTTTACACCAGAGCCGCCCTTTATTATCCGCACCCAATGTCAAGTCACGCTTCCAACATCCAAAGGCGTCGAATGCATTTCAGGACCGGAATCTGGTCGTTCGATCAAGTTTATTGCCTTCCGGACACGGTTTCTAATATTTCTCTGTCACTAACTCCTACCCAATGCTGCTATTCTGTTTGGTGAAAAGGCAATTCATGTTCTCTCTCCTATCAGCATTTTTGGAATAACTCGACTCTGGTCTCCCATTGGTGATGTCGCGTGCTGAAAATTACGTCGCTTATCACGTCAGCTTCTGCACCAAGAAAAATGCAAAAGACTCGTAAGAATTCTCGTTCATTCAAATGAACTAAATTATGTCGCTCTTTCTTATCTGAGGTTTTAAAATCCACCAAGCTTTCTGTTACTACTACTTTAATAATTATTTGTTGCATTTAAAGTTGCATTTTATCTGTTATATCAATACCATGAATATCTCCCTTCATGCATGGTTTGAGTAACCAAATCAAAATTAAGGAATTTGTGAGCCTTTTGAATTATTACTGCTTTCAAATAATAAATTCAAACGTACTTATCTCCTTTCATTGAATTCCCTCTTTGGCGATCCGCCAGTGAGAACGGTATAAGCAAAAAAAAATTCTTGTGCACCGAAGATATATGGTTTTAAGAACAACTGAACTGTAGCTGCCAGTCCCCGTAGATTTTCGGCTCCGGACTCCTTCCCGTCCGGACACCCTCCCGATGGCTGTGGTTTTCATCTAATCATCATTTTCCACGTCACCCTGAACCTATTTTGAACTCTCTCAAGATTTACCTCTCGTATGGGCTGCTCATGCGCAAAAGCCCGTCTCATTAAAAAGATGCATGACAATCTTAATCAATGAATCAAAATCTTTTCTTCAATTATACTGTATATACAACACTTCCTTAAAATGGTAAACTTATTCCCTTACACTTATGGAAGTGAAATACTAAAACCAAGAAGTTATATCACCGCAATTATTTTGCAATTATCACTCATAATTCACATATTCTTATACTTTAACAGATAGGTAATACTAGAACCCAATTTCTCGACAACCCAGGAATGAATTTAAAGGTATTAAGTCACACGTGGTGACAAAACTTTCGAACGAGCACGCGCGCGCGCACACACATACAGTATATATATATATATATATATATATATATATATATATATATATATATATATATATATATATATATATATATATATATATATATATATATATATATATATATATATACATATATATATATGTATATATATATATATATATATATATATATATATATATATATATATATATATATATATATATATATGGATCACTCTTTCCTTTCCATTGTAGTGGGTTTTTAACTATTATGATAAATGCGGAGTGAAATAAGTGAAACTTCCAGCCAAAACTAGATACAGAAAGATAGCCTGAGTAATGTCATTTGAAGATGTTATTATGTTTATGAAATTATCGGTAA
>NC_090736.1:74036528-74044028 GCF_036898095.1 Palaemon carinicauda
GCATATCCCTTCTCGTGTCCTAAGGTACCGAGTGAAGGACAAACCTTGGTTCAATGATGATGGTAGACCTGCTTATTTGGAGAAGTAGGAGGCCTATCATCTTATCATCTTTGGAAGGGTAACAGATCAGATATATATATATATATATATATATATATATATATATATATATATATATATATATATATATATATATAGATATATATATATATATAGATATATATATATATATATATATATATATATATATATATATATATATATATATATATATATATATATATATATATATCTTACTTATAACTGTAATCGAACAGTTTAACGTGTTTTTTCAAAAAGGTCCATAAAAGAAACACAGGAAATATGAATAAATCACACTATATTTCGGTCAATAAACATCGACCCTTTTCAGGATGTAAAGTAAAAATGAGGAATACAGTGGAGAGTGACGGTTTTTATACGAAAGCAAAAGGGTGTGTTCAATTGTTCTATAGTTGTTATAATTGCTGGAAGGATTAGCCAAATTTAATTACATCCAGGTGCGTCTTCTTATTGTTGAGCTGCTCGGAGGAAGTCTTGACCTCTGATGTATGTCTGGTGGTCGGTCTCCGTGGATTATCTTCCTAATGATAGGGTTGAGAAGAGTATTGTCCACTGTGTCAGCTTTCCATTGGCCCCCAGATAGGTTCATTGTGTTTGATTGATTTATGATGGCTGATTCCAGGATTTTCCTTCTGTACGGACAGGTACTCTTAAAAAGCAAAGACGACTCACTCCAGTTAATCTGGTGCCCTAAATCCCAACATATGAAAAGCTAACAAAAGATCCCCGTAACTCTATTGCTCCGGAATTTTTCACATCCGTAAGAAAAATCGGAAATAATAAAAAAGACATCGAGGTCTTAGAAAAATTCAAAGTCATGAACCCTTCGTTGCCATATTTTTACGGGCTCCCAAAAACTCACAAGGACGGTATTCCATTACGCCCAATCGTCTCATGTAAAGGGTCATTTATATATAATATATCAAAATGGTTAGCAGACTTGCTGTCTCCCTTTCTAGGGAGCTTTTCTTCAGCTCATATTAAGCATGCAGAGGACTTCATCCAGAAATTCAATAGATTAAATATCCCGGTAAACAATGTAAAACTCTTGAGTCTTGACGTAGAATCCCTATTTACAAAGGTCCTGATCAACGATGTACTAGGTTTCTTGAGGGAAAAATTAATCCCTCATGAAGATCACTTCCCCCTCGGTATTGAAAAAACAATTAATGTTCTTGTTTATTTAGATGATATCAAAATTACAGGGAAAACGGACGAAGAACATAATAACAATATTCGTAAGGTTTTAAAAGCATTGCGACTTAATGGTATTGTTATGTATTATTGTAATATTGCACTATATTATTTCAAGTGTTACAGGTATTGCGCAACATTGCATCATATTGCATGAATAAAACATGTTATGCTTTGTACATAAGTGTAATGATTTGTTTTGGTATTAGGATTCAAACATTTGATTATTACCTCTGAGATAGGATGTAATTCTTTATATTTTTGTGCTGGAGTAGGATTTAAGTCTTCTCAGAGCGATGCTCTTTTGTTTAGAAATGTTTCGGTTTTGTCAGATTGTGTATGACGCTCCACACACACTTAGGAGTCATCTGTCATAGTGCAATGTAGCCACAAGATATCATTAAACTTGTATTTTAAGAATACCAACGTATCCTTAAATCCCACCAAGAAAAATTGACGACCAAAGATGGGATCAGCTGAGAAATAATTACTAACAATTCTTCATCTATGTTCCAGGTAATTATTATGGTTAATAGAAACTTCCTATCAACTCATACCTATCAATTGACGACCAAAGATGGGATCAGCTGAGAAATAATTACTAACAATTCTTCATCTATGTTCCAGATAATTATTAGGGTTAATAGAAACTTCCTATCAACTCATACCCACCAATTGGCGACGCCCAGTAGGACGAAAACACGCAGAAGAAACATTGGGCCTTATGTAGAAGGACGGCCAGCACAAGAGAAGGTCCTTTTGCACATTGAGGGACAAGAGGAAAATCGCCCAATGAAGATTGTACAAGCAGCAGAACAGGAATTTCATCGAACAAACAAAACAAGAAAGGGTGAAATTTAAAGTTGGGTAGGCTACAAAACAGGTAGTAAGTAAACTTGTGACTGCAGAACAGTAGCTTAACCTAATCTAGGTATTAAGGTAAGACTCAAATGCCTTTTGATATAGAACATCCCGAATGCTTCCGCATCACTGCTGAGCCCAATTCTGTTGCAACACGATGGCAACAGTGGTGTGAGGAATTTAAGATTTATTTAGGAGCATTAGGGAACATGAAGGATGCCCAAAAGATGGCATTATTACTGCATACAGCAGGTAGGGAAGTTCGGGAAGTGTTTAAGACTTTGCAGCCTACAGATGACACAAGTGAAGCTGCAATTAAGGCTCTTACCACATATTTTGCTCCTCATGTCAATAAATTTTTTGAAATATACCAGTTTTCAGCGCAGGCTTATCAGAAAGAAAATGAAAGTTTAGATGCATTTGTGACTAGACTAAAGAGTTTAGCCGTTTCATGTGAATTTTTAGAGTTAGAAAATGTTATCATAGATCAAGTGATTGCACATTGCACATCACAAGAGCTAAGAAAGAAATTATTGCAAGATAAAGATTTAATATCAGAAAAGGTATTGATAACAGGCAGAGCTTTAGAAACATCAAATAGGCAAAGTAACATAATAGGTAGTTCTACAAGCAATAAAATGGAAAATTCTAAAATTAATACAGTAGGTTCTAAGTGGAAAACCAATGAGAATCAGGGAAGGAATATGTCAAAGCCTAGTCATAGAAAAGTGCCTAACACTAATGTTCATAAATATCAGAATCAGGCTTATACACAGAAACAACAGGAAAAACCCAAGTGTTATAGGTGTGGTAAAACTGATCATCTTACATACGAAGCAAAGAAATGCCCTGCTACTGGACAGACATGCCAGAATTGCAGAAAGATGGGTCATTTTGCAACTTCTTGTAGATTCCCTAAACAGTACACAAAGAAAATAAATGCTACAGTTGATACTATGGGTCAAGAGTATAATGCAGAAAATGTTCATGATAATCAGGTTAGGTCAGAAACTGATTTTGTGTTTCGCATTAATTCCGTCAACAAAGGTGCAAAGAAACATATCATGGTAGAAGTAATCATAAATGGTAAACCAATTTTGATGCAAGTTGACACAGCAGCCGATGTATCAATTATGTCTGAGAAAATGGCTAAAATCATTCCTAATTTGTTATTAGAAGGTACAAATAGAGTTTTAAAAGGTTATAATGGTTTTGATATTCAGATGATAGGTGCTTCGAACGTAGAAGTACAGTACAAAGAACAAAAATTAGAGAGAATGCCATTAAAAGTAGTAAAAGGTAATGAACAAACTTTGCTAGGTTTAAATTGGCTACAGTATTTGAAGTTAGATTGGCCTAGTATTTTGAAGGTTATAGGTAGATAAGATGAAAACAGAAATGAAATATCTATGGATAATATCATATCAGAGTTTCAAGACGTATTTGAAGATAAAGTAGGTACAGTAAAGAATGCAAAGGCAATTTTAGTTTTGAAACCTGACAGTTCTCCTAGATTTTGTGCTCCCAGACCAGTACCGTATGCATTGAAAAGTGCAGTTGAAACAGAAATCAGGAGATTAGAAAATGAAGGTTCCTGGGAAAGGGTTACATATTCAGATTGGGCTACGCCATTAGTTCCTATTGTGAAGGAAAGTGGACAGGTTAGGTTGTGTGGAGATTACAAAGTAACGTTAAATCCACAACTTCAAGTAGCTCAACATCCCTTACCAAACCTGAAAGACATGTTTGCAACTATATCAGGATGCAGTGTTTTTTTCTAAATTAGATTTAAGACAAGCATTTCAACAGCTTCCCATGAATGAAACTTCACAAGAATTATGTACAGTAAATAGATCCTTAGGTTTGTTTACACCAAAGAGATTACCTTATGGCGTTGCAAGTAGTCCAGCTATATGGCAACAAACTATGGATAATATTTTTTCAGGAATGCAAGGAGTATTCATTTTTATAGATGATATTTTAATTGCTGGTAAAGACACAAGAGAACATAGAGAAAGATTGCGAACAGTTCTGAAGAAGTTGAAGGAACATGATATTGGAGTAAATAAGAACAAATGTATTTTAGAAGTTGATTCAGTGGAATAATTAGGTTTTGTAATAAATGGCAAGGGTATTCACAAAACTAAAGAGAAGATTAAAGCTGTACAATCATCAGAAGTGCCAGAAAATGTTAAGGAATTACAATCATTTCTAGGCTTAATAACATTTTATGGGAATTTCATTCAGAATTTGTCTACAATTGCACATCCATTGAATAATCTGTTGAATAAGGGTGTAGAATGGAAGTGGACAAAAGAGTGTCAGGAATCTTTTGAAAGAATCAAGCAGGAAATAACATCACCTACATTCTTAGTACATTATCAAATGGATTTACCAGTTAAATTAGTATGTGATGCATCAAACATAGGTTTAGGTGCAGTATTATCTCATGTAATGGCAGATGGAACAGAAAAACCAATTGCATTCACTTCTAGAGTATTGAACAAGGCAGAAAGGAATTACTCTCAAATAGAAAAGGAAGGTTTAGCATTAGTTTATGGAGTTAAAGAATTCCATATGTATATTTATGGTAGGAAAAAGTTCACACTTGTTACAGATCATAAACTTTTATTAGCAATATTGGGTCCGAAAGCAAGTTTACCTACGTTGGTAGCTGCAAGACTACAACTTTGGGCAATTACGTTAGCAGCGTACCACTATGATATAGAATACCGTCCAACATCAAACATGGGTAATGCAGATGCTTTATCCAGATTACCCGTAAACAAAACTCCAGAGGAGTATGATGACAGTGTTCTTTTAATTTCTGTATATGATGTACCAATAACTGCAAAAGATGTAGCACACAGTACCAAGAGAGACCCAGTACTTAGTAAGGTTTTGGAGAGTTTAATGACAGGTAGGGACTTATGTGGAAAAGAGGAAAATTGTAAACCGTATAAGGATATATGGTATGAACTGAGTATAACACAAGGAATAGTGATGAGAGGTTCAAGGGTAGTTATTCCTAATTCACTGAGAAATAAAATTTGTCTGAAATACATGCTGATCACCAGGGTATTGTAAGATCAAAGTCAATTGCAAGAACTTTTGTATGGTAGCCAGGTGTAGATAAAGATGTGGAATCTTATATAAATAATTGTATGAATTTTGTTATGCAACAGAACAATCCTCAATTTGCTAGAACGCACCTGTGGGAGTTACCCAGGTATCCATGGCATAGAGTGCATATAGATTTTACAGGTCCTTTTTTAAATTATTTATTTTTGATAGTAGTAGATGCTTACAGTAAGTGGCCAGAAATTATCCCAATGAAGACAACAACGTCTTACGCCACAATAAAAGAGTTAATGCAAATTTTTTCAATGCACGGTATTCCAGAAAGAATTGTTACAGAGAATGGTCCACAATTTACCTCACAAAAGTTTAAAGAATTTTGTAATGTCAATGGTATAAAGCATACATTTTCAGCTACATATCCAGCTACTAATGGAGAGGCTGAAAGATTTGTCCAAATTTTTAAACACATTATGAAGTGTAGAAAAGCAAATTCAGGTAATATATTTTTGCATGTATCAAAATTTTTATTGTCTTATTGAACAACGCCGCACAGCACAACAAGCATGACACTCAAATTTGTTGATGGGGAGGAGGATAAGGTGTAAGTTAGATTTGTTGTATCCAAGTTTGCAAAGTGATTTAGAAGATAAAGGGTATAAACAAGTAGTAAAGCTTCCTAATGTAAGACATTTTTTACCTTTGTCTGATGTCATGGTAAGATCGTACAACACTCCAGAGAAGTGGGTAACAGGAGAGATTGTAAGAGAGATAGGAAATTTACATTATGATGTTCGTATTGGTGATAATGTTGTAAAACGTCATGTTGATCAATTACAGCCGTTAAACAGAAAGACAGTAGAGCATGTGAATGTTAGAGATGAGAAACTTGAAGAAGTAGTTAGATCAAATGAGTCAAATATTAACCAAGATGGCCCAACATCCAATGTAGATTCAGAACCAATTCATGTACCAGTACAAGATGAGGTTAAAGTGCTTCCTAATAGGATTAACAGAGGAAAGCCCCCTGAGAGATTAGATTTATGAAGATTTTCACAATGTCAAGTTAAGGGGGAGGAGACTGTTATGTATTATTGTAATAATGTACTATATTATTTCAAGTGTTACAGGTATTGCGCAACATTGCATCATATTGCATGAATAAAACATGTTATGCTTTGTACAGAAGTGTAATGATTTGTTTTGGTATTAGGATTCAAACATTTGTTGATTACCTCAGAGATAGGATGTAATTCTTTATATTTCTGTGCTGGAGTAGGATTTAAGTCTTCTCAGAGCAATGCTCTTTTGTTTAGAAATGTTTTGGTTTTGTCAGATTGTGTATGACTCTCCACACACACTTAGGAGTCAGCTGTCATAGAGCAATGTAGCCACAAGATATCATTAAACTTGTATTTTAAGAATACCAACGTATCATTAAATCCCACCAAGAAAAATTGACGACCAAAGATGGGATCAGCTGAGAAATAATTACTAACAATTCTTCATCTATGTTCCAGGTAATTATTATGGTTAATAGAAACTTCCTATCAACTCATACCTATCAGGTATAGAAATAAATTTGTAAAAGTGCAAATTTTCCAGTAAAAAGTTCGAATTTTTAGGACACATAATAACCCCAGAATGTATCCAACCCTGTCCCAGTAAAGTAGCGGCTATTAGAGAATTCCACAGGCCACGTAACTCTAAGGAAGCAGCTGGATTCCTATTGCTCGCTGGGTATTACCGTAAATTCATAAGAGGTTGTGGAGAGATAGCTAGACCCTTAGATGCTTTAAATAAACAAAAAAGAATAAATTTGGGAGGGGAGAAAGAAAGGGACTCTAACCATTTGGAAACTGCCTTAAATAGCAATGAATTACTCGCATATTCTTGATTTGACAACCCGCTTTTAGTGACAACAAATTCGAGTAGCGTAGCTATTGGTTGCTTAGTTTCTTAAAAAGATGATAAAGGCAGAGTGCGGCCCATTTGTTTTGCTTCCCGCGCGTTAAAAGGGTCAGAAAAGAATTATACTACATTCGATTGAGAGGCTTTGGCTATTCTTTGGATTCTAGAGAGGCATCGGTTCTTTTTATTAGGTAAGTCGATTAAGTTGCAAACTGATCATCGCCCTTTATGTGATTTGTATCATGAAAATTTTTTGATCTCTCGACAAGCGAGGATGGATTGAGAGATTGTTAGAGTTTAATATAAACGGTTTTTATCACATAGAAAGTAAAGCTAACAAGGTAACTGATGCTC
>NC_090736.1:74054028-74056528 GCF_036898095.1 Palaemon carinicauda
TAATATCTTTGACTATATGGTAGGACATTTTTTTCCCTAACATCAATACTTATTCAAGTTACCTGGCTGAAAATAAGTTTAAGCTATAGATAAACCTAAATTTATATATATAGTACATAGATGACAAAATAATTGAAAAATAGCATGTTGCCATTACACTTTGGAGCAAGTACCAAATTAATTATCTCGACCTGGTGTCACTGATTATACTATACTGGTTATAGTAATGAAATTAATTATCCCACCACTGAAGCATCGCCTTTATAATGTACGGTCTTACAGTCTGTATAATTGAAAATGAATATTATGTACTTTTGATTGTACTAAAAATAAATGGGAAGTCATTTATTTGTGTTTCTGTAATATCGTTTTTTTCTCTTTAGTAGTTCCTGACAATTTTCTTTCTTCAGTAGTCACTAATATATATCGTTAGTAGTTATTCCCCAAATCCTCTCTTTAATATACTTTGCCATTTTGGTCTCTTTAATATTTATTGCGGATTTTCTCTATTTAGCAGCCCCTGATATTTTTGTCTCTTTAGTAGTCAATGACAATATTCTCTTATTAGTAGTCACTGACAACTTTTTTCTCTTTACAAGTTACGGCTTTCTTTATATCTCCTTAATAGTTACTGCCATATTCTCTTTAGAAATCCATGACTATTTCCTCTCTAATAGATCCCTACCTATTTTCTCTCTATAGTAGTTTGCCCATTTTCTCACTACAGTAGTCCTTTCAATGTTCTCACTTTCTCTCTGACATCCTTCAGAAAGGCTCAGTTTCTCCAACCCGAAGGCTCAGTTTCTCCAACCCGAAGGCTCAGTTTCTCCAACCCTAAAACTCAGTTTCTACAACCAAAAGGCTTAGTTTCTCCAACCCGAAGGCTCAGTTTCTCCAACCCTAAGACTCAGTTTCTACAAACAAAATGCTCAGTTTCTCCAACCCAAAGGCTTAGTTTCTTCTACCCAAAAGCCCAGACTCTCCAACCTGAAGGCTCAGATTCTCCAACCCGAAGGCTCAGATTCTCCAACCCAAAGGCTCAGTTTCTCCTACCCAAAGGGTCAATTTCTCCCACCCAAAGGCTCAGTTTCTCCAACCCAAAGGCTTAGTTTCTTCTACCCAAAAGCTCATATTCTCCAACCCAAAGGCTCAGTTTCTCCTACCCAAAGGTTCAGTTTCTCCAACCCAAAGGTTCTGTTTCTCCAACCCAAAGGCTCAGATTCTCCAACCGAAGGCTCAGATTCTCCAACCCAAAGGATTAGATTTTCCAACCCAAAGGCTCAGTTTCTCCAACCCAAAGCTAATTCAATTTCGCTACAACAGGTTATTCTCCGTGTTGCTCTCCTCATTAAGGCACCGGAGTATTAAGTGGAATTTATCCCTGTTTTTTGCAAGCATACATCTTAGTTCATAGCGAAGTAATTAGCACCCCGGAGGCTGCAATTGCCTTCGTAGACGTAGGAGACGGTAGGCAGTTGCCTAGCAGGACGATGTTTTTTTTTTTTTTTTTTTTTTTTTTTTTTTTTTTTTTTTTTTTTTTTTTTTTTTTTTATTAACAATATATATATATATATATATATATATATATATATATATATATATATATATATATATATATATATATATATATATATATATATATATATATATATTTTCTTTTTTTGGACAAGAGTAAATGCTGGGAAACTCTTGAACCATGGGAAGTCGTGTCTGAATTTTTTTCTGATTTTGGTTAATTTAAGAATTTCAGTTTTATGTACATAATAATCAGTTTATTGTGTAATTACTGAGTTTTTTAATCAATGCATAAGGGGATCGTTGTTATGCAACCCAAGCCTAGCAACTAGACAGTGAACAAATTCATACTTAATTTTCGCATTTATACATGTAAAGTAATTAAGACACCTTTTCAGGTTATTGAACTTTAATTTTTTAATACTTAAGCTATTTTACTATTAACCTTTTTCTTCTCACTGAATATCGCCAATACTTTTTCTAATAGCAGCGTTTGAAACTAGCAAATATTGACTCTGCCAACCTGCATTATCTTGAAACATTAAGAAAAATAGCAGTGATCATCTTGAACATTTGTTTCTTAAAATTAAAAGTTTACTTAAAAAATAACAGTAAATGCAAAAAGAAATGCCAATCATTCTATACAATTCACAGAAATCATAGATAATGAAAGTTCAGTTGCTTAACATTGTCCTAAAGACAGACCTTAATATTTACATAAGAACACCTCCAAAGCCCTTTCAAATCAATCTAGGACCAAGGTAGACCAGGTAATGGTTGCCTATGACTTACTTAGCAGGTAAACATATGGGGACTGTGATTTAGGCTCACACTCCTGACCCACGGAATGCCAGTTAGGGACTCATCTATTACGCTATTAAAACACAGCCATGAAGAAATTACAACTATAAACGGATAAAAAGAAAAGGAGCAACAAAAAATAGATAAATTGAGAAAAATTATTTCAAAATATAAGAAAATGAGT
>NC_090736.1:74061528-74066528 GCF_036898095.1 Palaemon carinicauda
AACACACTTTATTGTATTTTCATTATTATTATTAGCTACAACCATAGTTGGAAAAGCAGAAGGCGATAAGCCCAAGGGCTATTACACGGGAAATTTCCCAGTAAGGAGAGTAAATAAGGAAATAAACTATATATGAGAAGTGATAAAATATATAATCTAAAGTATTTTGATATCGGTAACAAAGTCACAGAAGATCTGTCATATATACAATGTCGGCAGCTCAACATAAAAACATTCACTTCAAGTTAGAACTTTTGAAGTTACACGGATTCAACTGTCTAATTAGGAAGATCATTCCACAATATGATCACAGCTAGAATGAACTTCTAGAATACTGTTTATTTTGGACACTTATAATGGCGAAGGCTATACCGTTAGAGTTGGCTGTTGGCCCAGTACTACGCACTGGATGGTACAGAATGGGAAGATCTGAATGCAAAAGATGGTGTGGAATATGAAAAATCTCATACAACATTCATAAAAAAAATCTAAACGACAGTGCTAGAGATTATTATTAATATCAGGAATAAGGAATTTAATAGACTGCAAGTTTCTATCAAGCAATTTGATCAGACTCAGCAACTAAAAATCTTATAATAAGACTTTCTCAATATGCCATTTTTGTGTGCAACTGAAGAAGAAACAAACCAAATTTTTATTAACTAACTTTCAAGAATATTTACCTTAATTGCCTTCAAACCAAATGCATAAAAAGACAACGTGAAAGTATTTTCCGTATAACATTATTTTTTGTAGCAAAATTATATAGTACTAAGATTAAATCTGCTATTGTAGTAGGGTCAATATATGGAAAATACCCCCCCAACCCCCAAAAAATTGTAACAAAAGGTTTCTCAACTGATTCTGGTAGGTTTTAATGTACTTTTAAACATACTAAAAGTTTACCAAAATATGACCCCCGGAAAAGTGTGTTTTCAAGATGGCGTCCGAGATGGCCGCCGAAACCTTTGAACCATCATAACTCTATAACTATCAACTCAAATTTGATGATATTCGTGTCTATTCCTACATTTTATATTAAGACAACTAGGGATACCATTGAGCTGTTAAATCCTTATGAAATTGGATTCTAGACCTTCAGATGTTCACTATCACCTTATACACAAACACTTACAACAAGCAATAGTTAAAAAAAAATATTCTTAGAGGTATAATGATAGCAAACTAACTATGAGCATCTTCTATAGGGTTGTTAACTTACAGTACTCATATTTATATAATCTTCTAGTTATATCAAATCATACACTCATGAACTTGCTGGCGGCCATAGGAACTGTCATGGAAGGGACTGGCCTCAAAAACATACTTGAGACTGTTTATGGAGAAACTGCGGTGGTGCACATATTAACAGGGAAAGCTGTCCAGAGGGCTTTGCAGGGCCACCTTCCTGTTGACAAGTGCCTACATAGCCAGCTTGTAATGGAAATGGCCAAAGATGATCCTCAGATTCAGATATTGCTGGATCAGGCAGAGAAATTGTACTCCTCCCTTCTTATCGGAGAGATGATGCTAGAAGATGCTGCTTCTTCTGAGGTTTTGATAAAACTTGAGACAGTAATGGAGAAGAAGAAATCTGAACTTGCTCAAACCTCAAAGACAAGCCAGTTGTGGCTGAATTATCAGTGTACGGTTGACATAGCAAGAATGTTGATCAAGGCAGATCGTACTGGATCTTAGTTGATGCTTTTGCAGGCAGTGTCCAATTGCCTAACTGTCTTTGATGCAGCTTGGTACTTCAATTATCTGCGAACTGCTCATTACTACCTGCAGCAAATGAGCAACGTGGAGGAAAAGCACCCAGATGTTTATCGAAAGTTTCTTGATGGTTTTTCATGTTGTTCGAAGGAGCAATCATTGCTGGGCAGTACTAGGTAGTGATCTTGTCATAGAACAAACATTGATGAGGTCTCTAAATAGCACTGGTGGTCTAACCCATGGCAGTGGGATGACCGAGGAGATGCGTAATCTTTGGACCTTATCTGAACCTGTAACATCTGAGTACAACAGTGCAATGCAAGATTTTACCGACCTAACCTATATTACAAGTCCACAACACAAAGATTTAACTGAGGCACGCATCAAAAGAGATGCATCTGATCTTGAGAAAATTCAGACAAAGATTGCAGCCTGTTCACCCTTCACATCTGATACTACTCTGAGAAATATTGTCAACGGAATAGTGGCTGGACCAGATGTGAGTGTACATGCCTTGGAATCAGTTGGGAACAAGATCATTGAAGATATGATTGTAAAGCCAGCATTTACTTACAAATTTAAGCGGAAAGACAGAGCCCAAACCCTTGGAAATATATCTGCTGTGAAGAGTGCTCCTGATCGTACCATTGATCCTGCCCTTCTGTTCTAGCGTTCCCTTGTCGTGTCAAAATCAAGAGATCTTTCCCTTGAAGAGGTTTTGACATATGAGCTAAGCCCATAACCTCCAGCCCTCTTTGAGACCAAGAACATTCTTCGAAAAGCAGATAAACCTCTGCTTGCTAAGGCAATTCAAGACCATGTTGCAGCCTTTTCAAGTGAGGCTGTGATTAACTCTAAACCTTAAACAGATTGTTATGTGCTTGATGCAGGCTCATTGCTCCAACGTTTATCATGGAAGAAAGGGGACTCATATTATACAATAGCCGAGTCTTATGCAGACTTCACTGTGAGAAATTATGGACAAGCAACAGTGGTGTTCGATGGAGATGGTGAAGGCCCCTCTATAAAAGACAACACACATCTGAGACAAGGAAAAAACCTGCACCCTATGATTAGTTTTACAGCAGAAACAGAGTTTTCAGGCAAAAAGGAGGACTTTCTATCTCGTGACAAAAATAAGACAGACATGACTTCTCTTATCAGCACAGCACTAACTAAAAGGGGATGCCATGTCATTCAGTCACCAGGTGACGCAGATGTTGATATCGTTAAGGCAACTGTTGAACTATCTCATCATTACAAAATAACGTTGGTTGGTGAGGATTCAGATTTGTTGATCCTTCTCCTTCATTATACCAGAACAGACAATGAGACCATTAAATTCCATTCTGACGCAAGCAAGCAGTCAAGAGAACACAAAGTATATAACATTAACCTGTTGAAAGAAACTCTAGATGATGATGTATGCACTGAATTACAGATGCAGATTATCTCGATGCAGCTATGGACGTTATGGATTCCCTTGCACTGGTGTATGTGGCCCTTGACAGACTGAAAACTGTAACAATCCAAATAACACTCGAGAGGTTGATACTGAGGAGGAGGATAACACTCAAAATTGAAATTCTGAAACTTGTTCTATGCGGATAAGTGTCGTTAACTACTGTAACCAAGTACTTGAAATATAAGGGTCTTAAGTGTAATTAGGATTTGATATGATTAGAAGATTATATAAACATGAGTACTGTAAGTTAACAACCCTATAGAAGACGCTCATAATTAGTTTACTATCATTAAACCTCTAAGAATATTTTTTTTAATTATTACTTGTTGTAAGTGTTTGTGTATAAGGTGATAGTGAACATCTGAAGGTCAAGAATCCAATTTCGTAATGATTTAACAGCTCAATGATATCCCTAGTTGTCTTAATATGTTCTTTGCCCCCAAAAATGTAGGAATAGACACCAAGATCATCAAATTTGAGTTGATAGTTATAGAGTTATGATGGTTCAAAGGTTTCGGCGGCCATCTTGGACGCCATCTTAAAAAAAAACACTTTTCCGGGGGTCCTAGTTTGGTAAAATTTTAGTATGTTAAAAAGTACATTAAAACCTACCAGATTCAGGTGAGAAACCTTTTGTTACAATTTTTTGGGGGGTTAAACTGTATTTTGCCCTGACTATTGCCAAAATGATCTCTTCATTATGATATGTTCCATATATCATTTATAATATTCAACGCGATCTCAATTTCAGTTCTGATTGCTTTACTCTCTCTCTCTCTCTCTCTCTCTCTCTCTCTCTCTCTCTCTCTCTCTCTCTCTCTCTCTCTCTCTCTCTACGAGACAATCATGGAATCCACTATTGTGTGCACCAGACCATTCAGATAGTTTCGAATCTCGTCCTGAAATTAGTCATGAAATATAATGTCACCAAAGAATATAATAAGAAAGAAAAAGGCAGACGGGAAAACAAATTTATTCTACACATCTCATGAAGCAATAATATTTAGCATTATAAAAGGAAACAAGTAACACGAGCCCATCTTAAAAACAATACTCACAACTTCAAATTCTTCTAAAAATATAATTCTTAGAAATAAGATCCATTCTTTCCCATTTCAAGTGATCATACAAATAAATATACTAGAAAGAGAACTTAAATAAGGACAGATAATAAACCATTTTCTGATAGCTTACGATGTACGTGATGTTTTGTGCCGAAATTTTCGTATCATTACCGATAGCCATTTTGAATTTCTATTACCCCAAGACGCACATAAAGCTGCTGAGTTACAGAGGCTGAACCTATATTACCAGAATAAGTCTTTCCACGAGTGTCACATTCTTATAGGGTTATTGCAGAGAGAGAGAGAGAGAGAGAGAGAGAGAGAGAGAGAGAGAGAGAGAGAGAGAGAGAGAGAGAAAAAAAAAAAGGTTGTATATAATAGATATATGAGACAATCATGAACACTTACAAACACGGATCATTGTTCTAACGAATACACGAGAAATATGTGATGGAGAGAGATTAGGAAAAAGAACTATATTTTGCAGTCAATGAATATCAAAAGCACTTATGTAGAGAGAGAGAGAGAGAGAGAGAGAGAGAGAGAGAGAGAGAGAGAGAGAGAGAGAGAGAGAGAGAGAGAGAGAGAGAGAGAGAGAGAACTAAATTCAAATCACCAAGGGTTTTTATACAATTCGCCTGTGAGAGCAGAAGCATACCCACGTCACAGCCCTTCGTAATATCATAGAAACTAAGCAAACATAACTACATACAGTACAGTACATGCCCATCCAGAACCCGAGTCACTTCCATTCA
>NC_090736.1:74079028-74087785 GCF_036898095.1 Palaemon carinicauda
AGTTGTTGTTTTTTTGGCTCTTTGAATAGTTGTTTCCTTGTTTTTGTGAATAGTTGATTATTTGGCTCCGTGAACAGTTGTTTGTTTGGCTCTCTGAGTAGTTGCTTGCTTGGCTCTGTGAATAGTGGTTTTCGTATTTCTAAAAAGGTGTTTGTTTGGCTCTGGGAATAGTTGTTTGTTTGGCTCGGTGAACAGATTTTTCAGGCTCTGTAACTAGTTGTTTGTCGGGCTCTGTGAATGGTAGTTTCTTCGTCTCTGCGAATAGTTGTTTGTTTGGCTCTGGGAACAGTCGTTTGCTTGGCACTGTGAATAGGTGTTTGCTTGGTTCTTTGAATAGTTGTTAGCTTGGCTCTGTGAACAATTGTTTACTTGGCTCTGTGCATAGTTGTTTCTATGGGTTTGTGATTAGTTGTTTCTATGGTTCTGTGAATAGTTATTTGTTTTGCTCTGTGATGAGTTGCTGTCTTGGCTCTATGAATAGTTGTTTACTTGGCTCTGTGAATAGTTGTTTGTTTGGCTCTGTGAAAAGATGTTTGTTTGCCTCGATGAATAGGCGTCTGTTTGGCTCTGTAAAGAGTTGTTTATTTGGCTCTGAAAAGTTGAATAGGTGTTTGTTTGGCTTTGTAAGAAGTTGTTTATTTGGCTCTGAAAAGTGGTTTGTTTAAATCTCTGAACAGTTGTTTGATTGGCTCTGTAAATGGTTATCTGTTTATCTCTTTGAACAGTTGTTTGTTTTGCTCTCTGAACAAAAATTTGTTTTGCTCAGTGAATAGTTGTTTGCTTGTCTCTATGAACAGTTGTTTGTTTTGCTCTTTGATTAGTTTTTTGTTTGACTCTGTGAATAGTTGTATGTTTGGCTCTATGATTATTTTTTTTCTTTAGTTTTGCAAATAGTTGTTTGATTTTCTCTGTGAATAGTTGTTTGTTTGGCTCTGTTTACAGCTGTCTGTTCGGCTCTGTGAATAGTTGTTTTTTTTTGGCTTTGTGAACAGTAGTTTGTGTGGCTCTGTAAAAAAAGTGCTTTTTTGGCTCTATGAATAGTTGTTTGTTTGATTCTGTGATTAGTCTGCTTGGCTCTGTGAATAGTTGTTTGTCTGGCTATGTAAAAAGCTTTTTTTTTTTTTTGTTATGCAAATATTTTTTTTTTTTTTTTTGGGGGGGGGGATTCGTGTATAGTTGATACTTTGGCCCTGGAAACAGAAGTTTGCTTTTCTCTGTGAATAGTAGTTTGTGTTGCTCTGAAAAAAAGGTGTTTGTTTGGCTCTCTGAATAGTAGTTTGTTTAGCTCTGTTATTAATCTGCTTAGCTCTGTGAATAGTTGTTTGTTTGGCTATGTAAAAATTTTTTTTTTTTTTACTCTGTGAATATTTTTTTCTTTGGCTTTGTGAATAGTTGATTCTTTGGCTCTGTGAAGAGTTATTTGTTTGGCTTTTTTAGTAGTTACTTGCTTGGCTCTGTGAATAGCTGTTTGTTTGGCTCTGAAAAAGTGTTTGTTTGGCTCTGTGAATAGTTGTTTGTTTGACTCGGTGAACAGATTTTTTTTGGCTCTGTGACTAGTTGTTTATCGGGCTCTGTGAACCGTTGTTACTTTTGCTTTGTGAGTAGTTACTTGTTTGGCTCTGTGAATAGGTGTTTGCTTGGCTCTGTGAATAGTTGTTTGCTTGGCTCTGTGAATAGTTGTTTGTCTGGCACTGTGAACAGTTGTTTGCTTGTCTTTGTGAATATCACTCTGTGTGGCTCTGGAAAAAAATGGTGTTTGTTTGGCTCGGTGAATAGTTGTTTGATTGGCTCTGTGATTAGTCTACTTGACTCTGTGAATATTTGTTTGTTTGGCTATGTGAAACATCATCTTTTCAGCTCAGTGAAAAGTTGTTTCTTTGGCTTTGTGAATAGTTGATTCTTTGGCTCTTTGAAGAGTTATTTGTTTTGGCTCTGTGAGTAGTTGCTTGCTTGGCTTGGTGAATAGCTGTTTGTGCTGCTCTAAAAAGGTGTTTATTTTTCTCTGAGAATGGTTGTTTGTTTGGCTTTGAAAAGTTGTTTGTTTGCATCTCTATACAGTTGTTTGTTTGGCTTCGTGAACAGTTGTTTGTTTGGGTCTGTGAATACGTTTTTGTTTGGCTCTGAAGTTTTTTTTGGGGTGCGGGTCTCTGAACAGTTGTTTGCTTGGCTCTGTGAATAGTTGTTTGTTTTGCTCTGTGAACAAATATTTTGTTTGGTTCTGTGAATATTTTTTTGTCTCTGTGAACAGTTGTTTGTTGACTCTGTGATTCATTTTTTTATTTGGCTCTGTGAATAGTTGTTTGTTTGGCTATGTGATTATTTGTTTTTTAGCTTTGTAAATGGTTGTCTGTTTGGCTCTGTGAATAGTTGTTTGTTTTGGCTCTGTTAACAATTCTTTGTTAGGTTAGGTGAATAGGTGTTTATTTGGCGCTCTGTGAATAGTAGTTCGTGTGTCTCTGTGAATAATTATTTGCTTGGCCTCTATGAACATTTGGTTACTTGGCTTTGTGAATAGTTGTTTGTTTGGCTCTGTGAATAGTTGTTTTTTTTTGGCTCTGTGATTATTCTGCTTGGCTCTATGAATAGTTGTTTGTTTGGCTATGTAAAAAGTTGTTTTTTGGCTATGTGAAAAGTTGTTTCTTCGGCTTGGTGATTAATTCATTCTTTGGCTCCGTGAAGAGTTGTTTCTGAGGTTCTGTAAGTTTGTCTCTATGACTAGTTGTTTGTTGTGCTCCGTGAATAGTAGTTTTTTTGGCTCTGCGAATAGTTGTTTGTTTGGGTCTGTGAATAGTTGCTTGTTTGGCTCTGTGAATAGTTGTTTGTATGGGTCTGTGAATAGTGGCTTGTTTGGATCTGTGAATAGGTGTTTGCTTGGCTCTGAAAATGCGTTTGATTGGCTCTATGAACGGTTGTTTGTTTGGCTCTGGTAATAGTTGTCCGCACAAACAATCTTTTTTTAACACACGGAAAATCCTAGTTATATTTATACCTGTTTCCTGATGACATAAAGTGAATTACTGTAGTCTCCTTGACCGGAATTACATTAATTGTGTGTGTGACGAAATCAATTCAGATGTTGGCCATCAATACTAAAGTTTTTGGATCTAGATATACAATTGTTTTCATTTTGTGACATTGAATTTTGTGGTCTCACTTTCTGATATTATGGATCAACAAAGGTGTTTTTAGGTCACTGCTAGTTACTGCCCAAAAGCAGACATTTTTTCATGACGAAGTTTATGATGTTTTTTTTTTCTAAGTCACTTTCAATTTTTTTTTCTTTTTTTTTTTGTAGTTCCAAATGCAACAGATATGAAATAAGAAAAGTTTCAGAAAATTAAAGGTAATAATTCCAAAAGGAATATGATTTAGCAAAATTTATATATTGGCATAGGACTCTAGAAAAACTCATATTCATTCAAATAAAAAGTGATCATAACACACGGGTTTCACTTATTCCCAAAGACAAAATGAGTCTTTGAAAACTTTGAAAACTTTAACTTCTTTACAAATATGATGGGGAACAACATATATTGGAAATTTCTAACATTTCGTCGAATGAACACTATATTATATTCCATTCCGGCTAAGTTAAACTACATTTGCAAAATTCACTTTGTTTAAGGGAATAATCAATAATTTTCAATCGTAGCTTGGATAAAACTTAGTTATTTTTTTGTTTTGTTTGTTAAAAAATCATAATACCTAGCACCAAATAGCGCATCGTTGACAACCTTAGTTATTTTTTGCTGATTCACACCTGACACTCACGCTTACGCTCACGCCCAAGTCACGGTCAAGCTCTCACTCAGCTCATTTTACTGGTGTGGTTCACATATGCCGCTCAAGCTCTCCTGAGCTCAGTTTGTTTTGTGTTGGCATTGGTGATCCATGTGTGATTTTTTGGCTCTAGAATTAGCGGGTATAGCTCTCGCTCAAGTTTGAGCACGTTCAAAATATCTTTTGCTTTGATCGTGAGCTTGACTGACCGTGACTGGAGTTGAGCGTAAATGATTGACTGGATGGTTTGAATACTCGGCCTGTTTATCATTAAAGAATATTTGAGCGCGATCAATTGCGTGCACGTGAGTGTGAGTGTGAGTGTCAGGTGTGAATCAGCCCTTAGGATGGATGAGGTTATAGACATTACAAGGAACTATCGATCATGAGCGGTCTTTGAACACTTAGAGCTGATTCACAACTGACACTCACACTCACACTCACGTGCACGCAATTGATCGCCCTCAAATATTCTTTAATGGTAAACAGGCAGATTATTCAAACCATTCAGACAATCATTTTCGCTCAACTCCAGTCACGGTCACAGTCAAGCTCATGATCAAAGCAAAAGATATTTTGAACGTGCTCAAACTTGAGCGAGAGCAAGATCGAGAGCTTGAGTGTAAGGTGTGAAAACATTCATCAGCCGCGGTCAGCTCTTTGTTTGGGCAGGACGTGAATGATAGTTGTTCTCTCATTTAAACATTGCAGGGATGAGTCAACAAAGCAAAAAAACAGTGGGACAATTCAAAAGGTAGGTAAACAAGTGAATAAAGAAAACAAACAAATTATGCTATATTTATTTTAAGGCTATGAATACATAACACAGGTTTTATGTAAAGGTAGGAAACTATAGAGAGAATACAGAATATTAATTAAATTGAATTTTCCTTACTATTACATGTCTTATTGTGATAATAAATAAAGAATAAAAATAAATGCTTGCAATTTTACTTAGCCTAGAATGCACCCAAAATCTCCTCCTTTTTCTCTCTCCCTCTTCCTCATCCGGCGCTATGGCTACACCTGCTAACTCTAGAGCCGAAAAATCACACATGGTTCACCAATGCCAACACAAAACAAACTGAGCTCAGGAGAGCTTGAGCGGCATATGTGAACACACCAGTAAAATGAGCTGAGTGAGAACTTGACCGTGACTTGGGCGTGAGCGTGAGTGTCAGGTGTGAATCAGCCTAATAACCCAATAGGTCAACAAGCAGGAACGTTTCCATTAGGTCACCACAACTCCATTCACAGGACTTTAATTCACGCTCTTCAAAAAAAAAAAAAATAAATAAATAAATAAAAAAATTAAGTTTTGAAGGAAAACTATTTGACACATAAAAGTTTTCCCATATCAGGTTGAGTTTAAACTGAGAAGTGAGGTTATTATGTACCTATAACGTTACGAAGGAAGATCAAATGGAATTTTATGTGAAAATTCATATTAATCTGTCTTCTAAATTCATATTTACTTATGCTGAAGATGTTAGAAATTGATCCTCGCCATAGTAATCTGATATTAATTAATGTTGTTTAATACTTATAAGCAACTTTTCACATTCACCAAAACCCATAATTCCTAAATACTCTGAAAAGACTTTTAACCTCTACATCATTCTAGGATTAAATACATATAAATAACTTTTCTCACAGACTAATACCCAAAAAATCTCTAATAAGCTCAATGATTTTTTAACTTCTCTATCATTCAATTTCTACAGGAAGCATTAACTCCAAAAGAAAAAAATAAATAAACTGAGGGAATTTGTAGTTACATTGAAGATCCCATTTACTTCCAAAATCAAGTAAATAGTCTCGAAAACTATCCAGTTTCCATCTCGAGAAACCTTCTCAGTCTGGTGAGCTCTTGCTTCGGGGACCTGTCTTCTCAGGTATTTCCTCTCAAATCTATTTTTCAAAAGGATTGTCTTCTCGTGTGATCTATTCAGCGGATTCAGGAAAATCTTCGTCTTCGCTTTTGTTTTGGGAAAACTACTACTACACAGGAAATGTAAACAATAACCACTCAACCCCATTGCGAGGATAGTTCAAATAAACATTGTAATAACAATCATTTGGATGTAAACTCTTTGAAGTGTGGTGTGTTTCTATCGTCAGAAGTGTTGTTGTATTAAATAAAAGGCACAAGCTAAAAATATCTATTCAAATCAATATGTATTAAAGATAGTAAAGCAAGAAGAGACACACCACTAAAAATCATCGTGGTTTAGTTTTGGTTTTGTCCTCTTTGACTCGTGTCAGCTGGAGAGGAATCTTTATTCGTCTGAAGTTGCTCAGGATCAGTAAAATCCATTAATCTTTTTGTTTTTATCGACTTAATTGCACAACGTTACGTAATTGTTGATATCGAACATGTGTATTGCAATCTCATATTTCATCGTCCTAAACTCTTACACAATCAAAAACTTTAATTATTACCATATTAATCTCGCTGTTTAAAATCGGCTTCGAAGAATATAATAGTGACGACTCTATAAAACACTATCATTGATCGTCTGAAAAATGTTTGAATAATATATCCTAATAATTATTACGCGTTTCCATACAGCAATAATGCTCTCTCTCTCTCTCTCTCTCTCTCTCTCTCTCTCTCTCTCTCTCTCTCTCTCTCATTCTTGTCGTTTTTATTTCAGCCTCAACAAACATAGTAACGACAATTTCTAATATCACTGCTTAAATCATAATAATAATAATAATAATAATAATAATAATAATAATAATAATAATAATAATAATAATAATAATAATAATAATAATAATAATAATAATAATAATAGTAGTAGTAATAACAAAAATTATAATAATAATAATAATAATAATAATAATAATAATGATAATAATAATGATAATTTTCTTGATCGCATTTCTTTTCTGAATTTGACCACTTTCCACATAATTTGAGGTTACAATTTCAACACTAAGTGAGTCTTACTGTAATCTAGAATCTGAAATCCAGACACCCAACTCTCAATATCTCCTTTCATAGTTATCGGTTGTAGTAAAACATAAACTCTGATAAAGTCTCCTCATCCTTAAAAATTTTCCGTATATTATATATCAATAGGTTTATACTATCAGGAAGAAAAGTAAAAATCATTTCCTCTATACAATGGGATATTTCCATAATCCTCTATACTTTTCATAACTCCAAATTAATTTCATTTGTATTACAATACATGAAAATAACGTTTTTAGTGAGGATGCTATAACGTCACATTATATATTGGAACCGGTTTTTAAAGCCAATATTTCTTTGGCAGCAGAAAACTATTTCTGGAACAAATTCAAATTCCATCGTAAGACATTGGAGTTACTCCGAACGACCTTTTCTATATGCTATTAAAAGTTCTCTTCTTCTATTCAAGAGAGAGAGAGAGAGAGAGAGAGAGAGAGAGAGAGAGAGAGAGAGAGAGAGAGAGAGAGAGAGAGAGAGAGTCGGGCTTGTATTTACGAATTATTTTATACAAGAAATCTGACTTGGTCGAATGGAGTAGTTCTATTATTTGCAATGCCAAGGAAACCTCACGATTTCCTCGTAAATTCAATACGATATTAAGTGAAACTCTTCAATTATGAGAATTCTCTTTCTTAGTTGGGGTTCAAACTTGCCATAAAAGGGAGAGATTTGGACAAAAATTGGAATAATAAATTTCTAATCTTACAAAAGATATATTTCAATATCCAAAAATTTACGGGGATATTATATTGTACCTTTGGGCTTTTTGCTGCCTTTTTACCTATACGTATATTGAATTATCTTAGAAAATGATTATTTTCTCAAACTAAAATAGAAACAATACCGCCACAGGTATGAGTAAAATATAGTTTCGTTGGGATAAAGTAAAATATCCCTCATGGCTGCTTGGAGATTCCCCTATTCTTTCTCACTTATTCTTTCATCTTTTCTTCTTTCTTTCTCATTCTTTCTTTCTTTCTTTCTTTCTTTCCTTCACCTAGGAGAGATGAAGTGAAGGTTTCTTTGTAATTCTGCCTCGTTTGGAGAAATGCCACAATGGCTAGAATAGTGCAAATTTGAATTTTTCATTTATTTTCTTTTATTATAAAATTCGGGATTCTTGCATTGTGTCAAGTTTTTTGCCCACGTCTGTGAGATAATATCTTTCCTTAAATAGTAGGGAAATTTTTTATCCTGACATCAATACTTATTCATTTACTTGGTGGAAAAGATGTTTAAAGTATTTGATATATACAGTACATAGACGATAAAACAATAAAAAATTAGCATGTTGCCGTCAAAGTTTGAAGCAAGTACCTAATTAATGATCAAGACCTGGTGTCACTAATTATAGTATACTAATCATAGTAATGAAATGATCTATCTCATCGCTTAAGTATTGTCAATATAATGTATGGTTCTTATAGTTCTGTATAATTTGAAATTGAATATTATGTACTTTTGATTGTTCTACAAAAAGATGGGATATTATATTTAAAGGTTTGCTCGTATGACAGAATTTACCTTACAATAATTTTTTTGTGTGTGCGTTTTGTAACTTCATTTTTCTTCTCATTAGTAGTCCCTGATAATTTTCTTACTCTAGTAGTATTAGTCTTTGACATTTTTCTCTCTTCATATGTCACTAACATTTTTTTTCTCCTTAGTAGTTCCTGTTATACGTATCTCTCTTTAATAGTTAATGCCTATTTTCTCGTTAGTAGCCCCTGAAAATTTTTAGTAGTCCCAGCCATTTTATATCTTTAATAGTTACTCTAATTTTTTTCTTTTTTAGACCCATTGCTATTTTGATTTCTTTAAAAATTATTGCTAATTTTCTCTATTTAGCAGTCCCTGACAATTTTATCTCTAATAGATCCCTAACCATTTTTTCTCTATAGTAGTTAGCCAATTTTCTCCCTATAGCAGCCCTTGCAATATTCTCATTTTCTCTGTAACATCCTTTGCAAAGGCCCAGTTTCTCTCACAACCCAAAG
>NC_090736.1:74088285-74095785 GCF_036898095.1 Palaemon carinicauda
ATATATATATATATATATATATATATATATATAATCAGGTTCTTTTGAATTGATTAATTAAACTAGGATAAATCAGCAACAACCAAGTGAAAAAAGGAATATAGAAAGAAAACTCGCAAAAAAAAAAAAAAAAACAATTTCATTTACAACTAGTCAAAGATCAATGTTTCTTGATTGAGTACTTGGGAAGCACAGAATTGAACAAAGAAAATCATATGATTATACTACATTTTAGCAAATGGGGGAATAGTAAAGAAAGCAGACAAATATTACTCAAAAGAAATGATGGTAGTCTTCACTGCAGATCTTGACGATTTAGGAACGTAAATATTTCAGGTCTGGGCGCTTCGTTATTGGTAATAACGATAGGGATCAAACGGTTTGGGCATCTCGGACAAGTTGTCGTGAGGCTGGTCACATCTGCATTTTGGTACTTACGTTCTCTCGTTTTCTGTGCTCGTTCTCTCTCTCTCTCTCTCTCTCTCTCTCTCTCTCTCTCTCTCTCTCTCTCTCTCTCTCTCTCTCTCTCTCTCTCTCTCTGAAGTTTATATACCCCTGTATGGGAGGGGTTAACTATGGACAATTTCATATAAGGAAATTTTCTCCTTTCTTCATCCTCTTTGTTTTTCCTTAAAACCATGCCTCTTTGATCGCATCTTCCCGAACGTTCTGCTGGTGTAATCATGATCCATATGGCGCTATAATTGAGGTGACCCATGAGTTTACCTTCCGTTAATGTATATTCTTCGGAGACAACAGGCTCCCCTTATGCTATGGGTCCTTCCAAAACGCTGGCTCCTCGGAGTGCTACAACAGACGATCCTTATTCCCAGGTCTGCTGATCTAGGCACATCTAATAAATATCTTGACCTCAATCAACGACAGTGACAGTTTCTGGTAAACACTAGAGGGACCTCCTCTCTCTGCTCCTTAGGAGTAGAAGCTTTACATGTTTTAACATTCTTTTCTATATTATTCTATCTACCCATGACACGTTCCCCCTAAAAGAAAATAAGGAAAATCTACTGATTTGATCTTTTTCTAAAACGAAATTATCAAGGAACAAAATCACTTATCCCTAAACTGATAAACAATTACTTCATTACTCTCGCATCACGTAACAGAACCAAAACACTCTTTCTTGTTGGAAAAAAAAAAGTCCATATCACTGGAAAATCTCTAGAAAGACCGTCGGCTATTACATCATTCTTTCCCTTTATATGTGATATCTTTAAATAATAATCTTGTAATTCTAAACTCCCACGCATGAGACGTTTTTTCTTATTCTTAAACCTATCTAAGTAAACTAACGGATTATGATCAGTATACACAATTAAAACATGACCACTACGTACATTAATCTCAAAATGTAAAGTTGATACTAAACTGAACAATTCCTGCTCAATAGTTGAATAATCCTGCTTTGCTTTATTTAACTTCTTCGAATAATAAGCTACAGGGTGCTTAGTCCTGTTCACTTCTTGCAACAGAACTCCTTCTATCACTTGCATCTATCGTTAAATTAAATTCCTTGCTAAAATCAGGTAATATTAGTACGGGCTCGTGAATTATTATGGCCATTAACTCATTGAAAGCTTCGATACATTCATTATCAAATACAAAACTTCGTCCTTTCTTGAAAACATTACTTATGGGAGCGCTTACTTCTGGGAAATTACGGACAAATCTGCGGAAATATAAAATCATTCCAATGAATCTCATTGCTTGTTTTTTACTGGTAGGGATTAGGAAGTTGATGATAGCCTCTATGTTCCCATCTTTTGGAAAAATCTTACCTAGACCCACTTTATGACCCAAATATCTGATCGAGGTTTTTCCGAATTCACATTTCTTCAGATTTAAGACAAGTTTTGCTTTCTCAACGACTGCTAGGACTTTAGCTAAAATGAGTATATGTTGCTCCCACATATCTGAAAACACTACGAGATCATACAAATACACGACACAGTTATCAATTCCATTCAAAACTTTATTCATTAGTCTTTAGAAAGTAATCGCTGCATTTCGTAGAACAAAAGCCATAACTTTGGGTTCATAACTACCGAAAGGTGTTATGAAAGCAGATATTTTCTGTGCTCGACTACTTAAAGTCACCTGCAAATAAGCTTTGGCCAAATCAAGTTTAGAAATAAACTTGTCGTTTCCTATTCTATCTAAACAATCTTCTATCCTAGGGAGGGGAAAATTACTTTGTTTTGTAACACTATTCGCTTTCCTAACATCAATACACAGCCTATCTGATCCATCTTTCTCTTAACAAGAACTATTGGAGAACACCAGTCACTTTCGCAAGATACAATGAAACCATTGTCTAGCATATACTTAATTTCCTGTCGGACTGAATTTGTTTTCTCTGGAGTTAAACGATAAGGTCTTTGTCTGATGGGTTTTGTGTCCTGTAACTCAATATCGTGTTCTAAGAGATTAGTTAAACCTAATTTATCATTAACAGTTTCTGGATAATTTGAAAACGCATTGAATAATTCCCTTTTTTTTTCTTCTTCTAAGCTACAATTAAACAACGTGAAATTATTAAGAACATTAGAGTTATTCTCAAAAGTAATCTTTCTCTGCAACACGGTTACAACTGGCACTGGAGGTTCATTATATTTCTTTCGCAAGTTGATGTGCAACCCCTTAGCTCAACGCCTACCGTTATCAATTACGTAATTAAAATTTTCCCTTTTATCTATGATAGGTTATTAACTATCGAAATTATAAGATAATGAGGAACCTTATTTCTGGACAAATACTAAGACTTTATCAATCACATGGAAAATTCTGTCTTTAGCCCTAAGATCGTACTTCCTTTTAGTTTCTCCTTGACGGTTGCTCTCATTTTCTTTTGCCAACTGTCAGGCTTTCCTTAAATTCTCTTTGTGATCTTCGCTATTCTGTATGTAATCCTTTCTAACTTCACTAGCATAAACTTCAAAATTTATAGAGGTCTTTTAGTGGTGTGACCTAACAACAAATCAAAAGGACTAAATCCCATGGTGTCATTAGCTGGCTCCTTGGAGTGCTACAACAGACGATCGTTATACCCCAACCCAAGGTCTGCTGATCTAGGCACATCTAATAAATATCTTGACCTCAATCAACGTCGGTGACAGTTTCTGGTAAACACTAGCAGGACCTCCTGTCTCTGCTTCTTAAGAGTAGAAACTTTACATGTTTTAACATTCTTTTCTAAAATATTCTATCTACCCATGACAGTCCCATATAGACGGAAAATGAGACGTCAGAAAAGGGGGTTTCCTTTATTTATTACAAAATGTTCGTTCACAAGTAATCGTACACAGCTACACTCTCAGAGGAGAGCCTTGTCAACTTGAGCGCACAAAGGCAACTAAACACTTCTTTCTTTCAAAATGCAATCTTGTTACAACAACATGCTGAGTTATATGTTTTTGTAGAATTGTTATGATTATAGAGTTCATTTACCTTAATATACAACACATATCTACATACAATAATTATGAGCTTACCTTCCCCCCCCCCCCCCCCCCCCGAGCTCCTCACTTTGGGAGGAAGTACGTACTCACCCTCACTAGTCTATGATATATGGAGGACAATCCGACCCGGAATAGGCATGGCACGTACTAAGCAGAAATTCAACATAAAATAAATATATATATATATATATATATATATATATATATATATATATATATATATATATATATATATATATATATATATATATATACAAATTCCCACCAGAAAATAACACACCTTCCTCCAAAAAAAATTATTAATGAAATATTGCATGAAAAAATGTACACAATGCAATACAAATAATTCCACTCATTTCCTCTTAAGAATTCTGCAACTAAAATACAGAATCCCCAAAGTGAAAGAAAAAAATTCATGACATCTGTCTTACACAACCTCATCAATAACTTCCCTCTGGTTACTGCCACTACAGGATTTTTGGGCAGGACAGGGGTAGGAATAGATATTCCTTCATTCCTCGATTTTACTTGTCTATGTTTACGGGCCAATCTCGCAACACAACTCACCACAATAGTTTTGCCATTTATTTAAATCACTACTACACTTGCACTTGCAACTGTTAACTGGTGGCCACTAGCCGTTTTCCCAAGAAAATCATTCATATTCCCGCCCTTCTCTTATAACGTTAAGTATCAGGTATTCATATCTACACATTCACTAACAGCCTATCCTCAAGGATGAAGTTTAATCCCAGAGCCACTTGCCATTCGGGAACCATCCCGTCCCCAGCAACCAGGAATCAAATAAATACATGAATAATACAGCATCCGCCTTACAGATATCACCTGACATATCTAATCTCTCATTGTTTTTAGGCTCACTCAGCAATGTTATACATATTTCCACACTCAGCAAAATTACCATAACATTTTACGTATACATTAAGCATCAATACAAGAACACATTGTTATCAAGTTTTATTCAAAATATGTCAAAAGAAGATATAAGGTCTGTTCAAACGATAACAGCAAAGGGGAAAAAAAATTCTACTCCTCAACTCGAGGGATGTCACGTATGCAGGGGTAAGGAGGAACACTTTTGAAAACTACCTCTACAGGTACCACATGTATGTGTGCCTGATGATGTTCAGACACTGTGCCATTAACAATGCTTTGTATCACAACTGTGTTAGAATTAACCATCTTTACTCGGTAAGGACCCAAATACGCTGGCTCTAGTTTGTATTTCCTAGGTTGTAATCGTTTCAAATACACACGATCGCCCACAAATACTTTTACCGGTGCGGTTTTGAACCAACCATCATACTGTGAGATGTGTTTTTCATTAGCTCTTTTCAAAAACCTTTCATTGATGTTCATTGCTCTCCTCAATACATTTAATAAATGTATACGGTATTGCTCAGTTGAATAATTTGGCAATTGTTGCGAATTAATGAGTACGGTATATGGTAACACAGGATCCCGTCCATACACTAAAAATAAATGCGTGTCCCTGAGCGAAGCATTATATGCTATGTTCAAAGCTATCTCAGCTATAGGAAGCATGGCGTGCTAATGAAGGGGGTAATCAGTCACTAAGTAATGTAAAATTTGCACTACTTCCTTATTATGCGACTCAACGAAGACATTTGCTGAAAACTTATATGCGGTCACTGAAAAGTGTTCAATTTTCATCATGTCCGTGACCGATTTCACCACCTTATTTATAAACTCGAGACCATTATCATTTATAAAAATTTTCGGGCAACCAAACCTAGTAATGGAAAAGCACAGCGCCTGGCTAATGAATTTGCCGATTTATCTAACATTACGTTAGTATGAGTGTACCGAGTAAATGCATACACAAATACACATACATACTTAGGTTGTGTTCAACCAGTAGGTAATGGTACTACCATATCCATATGCACTCTATAAAATTTATTAAGAATCACAGGCCACTTTCTGGCTCTTGGTACAGTGTTTTTATGTTCTTTGAAACAGTTACAGACATGTCAACCTTTTATATAATTCTCTATAGATTTTTTCATTCCTAACCAAAAGAAGGATTCACGTGCTCTCTTTAATGGTATATCAATCCCTACATGCCCTGCATACGGATTTGCATGTACATTGTGGATTGCTCGATTAATTAAAGAGGGAGGAAGAACTACATGTGTACAAAAATCCCCTCCCCTCTTCTCGTAAGCACAATATAAAATATAATTTTCAATAAAAAATTTCTCACAAGGCAAATTAAGAAATGACAGATAACTCTCCGATTCCCCTTTAATCACTGCTCATACTCCTTCAATCAAATCCTCTTTTTTCTGTTCCTCTCAGACTTCTTCAATGTCCTAACCCCTCAAGTCAAGCAAACCCACAACATCAGGGCATTCATTTTGGACACCCCTGGTCATGTCCTCGGCCACATGTATTCAGCTTCACCGCTCATCTCTCTCTCTCTCTCTCTCTCTCTCTCTCTCTCTCTCTCTCTCTCTCTCTCTCATCCCGTATTCTGATTGGTCATCGTGAGAATTCATATCCCGTCTCTATTTTCTCTGTTTTGATGGGGGTCTTCAATATTCTGGTTACGTTCTTTGTTCCTATTTTGAGCCCTGGTCGTTACTCCTATTACTGCACCTCTAGAGAGAGCACCATCTACCTTGTTAGCTTTACCTTCAATGTACTGAAAACGCTTTATAATAAACTCTAAAAATCTCTCAATCCATCTCGCTTGTCGAGAGGTCAAATCATTTTATAATACAAATCACGTAAGGGCCGATGATCACTTTGCAACTCTATCGACTGACATAATAAAAAGTACCGATGCCTCTCTAAAACCCAAAGAATAGCCAAAGCCTCTCGATTGAATGTACTATGATTCTTTTCTGTCTCTTTTAATGCCCGGGAAGAAATACAAATTGGTTGCTCTCTACCTTTATCATCTTGTTTAGAAACTACGCCACCAATAGCTATGCTACTCGCATCAGTTGTCACTATAAACGGGCTAACAAATCTACAATATGGGAGTAATTCATTGCTAATTAAGGCAGCTTTAAAATGGTTAAATGCCCTTTCTTCATCCATTCCTCAATTTTCTACTTTTTGTTTCTTTAAAATATCTAAGGGTCTTGCTATATCTCCAAAATCTCTAATGAATTTATGGTAATACCCAGCGAGCCCAAGGAATCCAGCTTCTTCCTTAGAGTTACGTGGCCTAGGGAAATCTCTTATAGCCACTACTTAATGGGGCAGGGTTGGATACCTTCTGGGGTTATTATGTGACCTAAAAATTGGACCTGTTTACAGAAAAATTTACGCTTTGACAAATTCATTTTCATACCATTACGTCGCAATGCTTCTAAAACTTTTCAACTATTATTATGTTCTTCGGCTGTTTTCCCTGTAATTATGATATCTTCTGAATAAACAAGAACATTGTGGCCAATTAAGGAAGAAAAAACCGCCATCATTACTATAGAGAAATGACATGTAGTATTTTTAACACCAAAAGGAAGAAAATTAAACTGAAATAATTAATCATTCGCTACAAATGCCGTTTTACATTTACTGTCTTCCTGAATGGGTATTTGATAGTATCCAGATTTCAAATAAACAGTTGTAAAATATTTACTATCCCGTACCTTCACAAGTAATTCTTCGATCGAGGGTAATGGAAAGGTATTATCGTTAGTGTCTGCACTAACTTCCTATAATCAACAATCTTAGGGCACCAACCTTTTTCCTAACAGCTAAAATTGGAGAAGCCCAAGGGGATTTGCTCTCCTTGATTATCCCTAGTTCCCTTAATTTATTAATTTCCCTTTCTATCTCTCACTGGAAATGAGGGGGTACCTTATAAGGCCTTGACCTTATCGGTTCCGCTTGCCCAGTTTCAATGCTGAAGGGAAACTAACCAATCCTCCCAGGTGGCTTGTCTCCAATTGCAATTACATCGGAATAATTAACTGTTACTAACTACAGGTTGATATGCTGGCAGACATAATTTTCGCGCTTGCAA
>NC_090736.1:74100785-74103285 GCF_036898095.1 Palaemon carinicauda
TCTCTCTCTCTCTCTCTCTCTCTCTCTCTCTCTCTCTCTCTCTTATTCGTGTACATAAGCATTTCAACATAATTCACCAAAAATTTCCATCTCGTATTTTCTCTAATCTTAGAAGGTGCAACGAAGTGTATTCAAATTGAAACTTTTCTTATGAGCAATGAGTAATAACCAAGATTTAAACAGAAAATTAATTAGGATGAAATTCATTGTGGGAAAGAGAAACAGGGTTGACAAAAACGAGCACAAAAGGCTTCATTAGGAAGAAAGAGGTTACTCCTCGAACCATCTGCATAGAAGTTCTCTATCGTGACTTTTATTGTTATTATTGTTTTCCTTCCAATTACACATGGAATAATGAACCTTAATATAAGTGAGAAAGAATACAATGAAGAAAAAAGGAGAGAGAGAGAGAGAGAGAGAGAGAGAGAGAGAGAGAGAGAGAGAGAGAGAGAGAGAGAGAGAGAGAGAGAGAGAGATGAGAAATACTAAAAAGTATCTTCACTTCAAAGTCGCTCCATTATGCATTCATGAAAGTGCTGCTTCAATTCACCTGAATGTCTCATTTACTTCAAAGGTCAAGCATGATACATTTTTCTTAAAAGGTTAAATATCTATTCATATATATATATATATATATATATATATATATATATATATATATATATATATATATATATATATATATATATATATAAATATATATATACATATATATATATATATATATATATATATATATATATATATATATATATATATATATATATATATATATATACATATACAGTATATATATACATATACAGTATATATATATATATATATATATATATATATATATATATATATATATATATATATATATATATATATATATATATATATATATATATATATACATCACAACGCTGGCAAGCCCGACCGGGGACAAAACAACGCCCTCTCTCAAAAATGCGGCCAGTGCTGTTATATACGATTACCAAAAACGCGAAAATACGGGTTTTTAGAAAAGTACATTCCCGACAAAGTAAAAGCTTGGAACTTTAGGATTTGCCTTTCTTATTATTTCTAGGCGATCTTGAAAGTTTCAAGTACCTATCTTTTAAGGGTGAAGAAATATCACGTCAAATATATGCCAAAATATGGCATATTTTGCATAAACATTCAGTGTTCTATATATAGATAGATAGATAGTTAGATATAGAGATAGACGCTTCAAAAGCAAAAACGGGGGAGCTTATTTCTCAGCTTATGAATAAGCTAGAAAGATTTTCGACCCCAGGTTTTGAAGATAAACTTATAAGGGGCAACTTAGGCTATGTGAGGATGTGACCAGGTGGTCACGTGGGGTAGGGTCACGTGACATGAGTTTTCAAAAGGTACTATAACGGCAATGCTTGTTTCTCAACCTCTGAATCAGCTAGAAAGACGTTTACCCCCAGGTTTTGTAGGTCTGAACTTAAATTGTGGCCTAGGCTATTTGTGCACACATTTAAATGGTCAGGTGGGGTAAGGTCACGTGACATAGATAGATAGGTAGATATAGAGATAGACGCTTCAAATGCCAAAACGGGGGAGCTTATTTCTCAGCTTCTGAATAAGCTAGAAAGATGTTCGACCCCAGGTTTTGAAGATAAACTTATAAGGGGTGACTTAGGCTATGCGAGGGTGTGACCAGGTGGTCACGTGGGGTAGGGTCACGTGATATGAGTTTTCAAAAGGTACTATAACGGCAATGCTTGTTTCTCAACCTCTGAATCAGCTAGAAAGTCGTTTGACCCCTGGTTTTGTAGGTCTGAACTTAAATTGTGGCCTAGGCTATTTACGGACGCATTTAAATGGTCACGTGGGGTAAGGTCACGTGACATAGAAAGATAGGTAGATATAGAGATAGACGCTTCAAATGCAAAAACGGGGGAGCTTATTTCTCAGCTTATGAATAAGCTAGAAAGATGTTCAACCCCAGGTTTTGAAGATAAACTTATAAAGGGTGACTTAGGCTATTTGAGGATGTGACCAGGTGGTCACATGGGGTAGGGTCACGTGACATGAGTCTTCAAAAGGTACTATAACGGCAATGGTTGTTTCTCAACCTCTGAATCAGCTAGAAAGACGTTTGACCCCAGGTTTTGTAGGTCTGAACTTAAATTGTGGCCTAGGCTATTTACGGACGCATTTAAATGGTCACGTGGGGTAAGGTCACGTGACATAGATATATATGTAGATATAGAGATAGACGCTTCAAATGCAAAAACGGGGGAGCCTATTTCTCAGCTTCTGAATAAGCTAGAAAGATGTTCGACCCCAGGTTTTGAAGATAAACTTATAAGGGGTGACTTAGGCTATGTGAGGATGTGACCAGGTGGTCAGGTGGGGTAGGGTCACGTGACATTAGTTTTCAAAAGGTACTATAACGGCAATGCTTGTTTCTCAACCTCTGAATCAGCTAGAAAGACGTTTGACCCCAGGTTTTGTAGGTCTGAACTTAAATTGTGGCCTA
>NC_090736.1:74110785-74134717 GCF_036898095.1 Palaemon carinicauda
TTCATTCCTCTTCCTTTAAAAATCTTGTCAACTTTAAGCCAAAATTTCCTACCTGCATCTTCAAGCCCATAGATTGGCTTTTTCAGTTTCCAAATGGTTCCCTCCTGTTTTACATCTTTGGGTGGTTCAACAAACACATCACGCTCCAGTTTTTCGGCCTGTAAGAAAGCTGCGGAAATGTCGACGCTCTCCAGTTCAAATCCTTCATTAGCCGATACTGCGATGAAAGTCTTGAAAGACTCTCTCAAGGCGGTTGGGGAATCTGATTTTGGTTTCTCAGTTTCCTGGAATCCTCTAGCAACTAACCTTGCTTTTATTTTGGTCTTCTGCCCATCTTGTCTCTCTTTTTCAGTTATAACCCACCTTGAACCAATTTTCTCCTGTCCTGTATCTTTTACTTCTTCAAATGCTTCATAATACTCAAAATTTTCAAGTTCTTTTTCTTTAGCGTTTATAACTTCAGGTTCATGATGACGACTCTTTGGAACTTCTACCACATATGTGGTTATTTCCTCTACCAAACACTCGTCATTTGACATTTTCATCCAGTAAGTACCAATGTTATCTAGTTCGAAATTTTCCTTGGTCTCTTGTACTTCGGTTTCTTCTTCTTTTTCATTTATAAGATATTTCCAGTCCCTTATTTCATTTTCGAAGTCAACTTCAATTGTTTTACCTCCCTCTAGTTTTATGAAGCACACGAATTTGCGACTTGGATATTATATGGTAGCAGAGCGTGGTTCGAGGGACTGCAGCGATTGTCTTGGAGATTAAATTTTACTAAGAAATATAAAAGAAAATGATGAGCAGCTAAATTTCCCGAACATCGGGGAGGGGGAGTAATCCAGAAGTTCAGTAAGTTGCTGCAAATGTGAAGCCGTCTGTGAGAAGGAAAACCAATGGATTTCGGCTTATGAACTGGAAAGGACGTATTGGTTCTGTCGACCAGAGTGCTTCGGGGAGCAGATATCATGGATAGATGAAGAAAACATGCTGAACTGTTGATACATGGTGAGGCAGACGACCTGAGCCTGAAGTTGTGTGAGCCGAGGAATGGTAATTACGAGTCTTCACAACAGCTTAATTCTTTTGCTGTTGAGAGTGTTTGTGAGTGCTTGGGGGTCTTCTGGAAGAAACCTTGAACCCTGATGTTATCTACAATAAAGTGAAACAGTCATAATGGCGTCTTCAGAATACTCTGCAGTTTCCTTACCTGGATACATTGAAGATGAAAGTGAGCTTATGAACCAGTTGACCCGACTGGCTAACTTTGGAACCATAGACAATGCTGGAAATTTTATTTTCAAATTTTGTCATAAGTGTAAAGACCCGAAAAGGAATTGGACGTATTTTATACAAATAGACAAAGATCTACATCGAGATCAAATGAGCAAAGAAATAGGAGACCATACTCCCGTTCGCGAGATAGAAGCCAAAACAGGAGAGAGTCAGGAAGCAGATATCAGAGTAGAAGATATTACTCTCGATCAGGAGATAGAAACCGAAACAGAATAGACTCCTTTAAACGAAGAGAACCTTCGGAAAGGAGAAGTGAGGATCGTGAAGAACTTGAAAGGAATCGGCAAGATCGTCCGATGGAGGGCGGCAGGAGACTCAGATCAGAATCGAGAGAGAAAAGGTGTAGAAATGAATACTGTCTGAATAGACTAAGTAACATCAGATTTGTGAGTGTTGAAGATGAGAGAGGAGAAGTAGAAATGCCTGAAATTTACTTCACGGATGAAATCAATGAAACTGAGATGATTATTGACAATGGTGCACCCAAAAATGTGGCAGGAATTAAATGGATAGAAGAATATCTAAAGAAAAATCAATTTGGAAAAGGACAAGTTAATGTTAAAAGAATAGAAAAGAAAAAGTTCAAATTTGGACCAAGTAAAGTTTATGAATGTCACAAAATGTTTGAAGTTCCACTGATAATTAAAGGAAAGAAAAATGGAACAGAGTTCAGTAGACTACGAGTGCAAATTTATGCTATTGAAGCTAATATCCCCTTTTTGTGTTCTAAAGAACAACTCCAGAAATGGAGTGCCTCTCAGGATTACGAGAAAGGAAAGGAAAAACTAGTTATCAGAAGCTTGGTTCCGAACCTAGAGATAGATTTGATAACCACTAAAGGTAACCACGCTCTGCTACCATATAATATCCAAGGGGGTAGAGAGAGATGTCAGTTCTTCACACAGGAACTTTATTAATTAAAACATACACGGGAGCAATACCAAAGCTCAAGTCTCAGAGACACCAAGGTTACAAGGTAACAAGCAATAAGGATCATCATTACAAAACAACAAGGTTAGGAGGGAACAGGCAATAAGTATTGTTATCTGTTAAAAGGGTCATGTAGGGCAATGTCACAAAGTTTTATTAGTGGATCTACTATTTAATGTAAGTTGTTTTGGTTTTTGAATAATTGTTTTGTTCATTGAATATAAGTAAGGTTAGAATTGAAATAAATCCCAACAAATATATATATATATATATATATATATATATATATATATATATATATATATATATATATATATATATATATATATATATATATATATATATATATATATATATATATATATATATATATATATATATATATATATATATATATACATACATACATCATACATATACCAAAGGCACATTCCCCAATTTTGGGGGGTAGCCGATATCAACAAAGAAACAAAACAAAAAGGGGACCTCTACTCTCTACGTTCCTTCAGCCTAACCAGGGGCTCAACCGAGTTCAGCTGGTACTGCTAGGGTGCCACAACCTAACCTCCCACATTATCCACCACAGATGAAGCTTCATAATGCTGAATCCCCTACTGCTGCTACCTCCGCGGTCATCTAAGGCACCGGAGGAATCAGCAGGGCCTACCGGAACAGCGTCACAATCGCTGGCCACTCATTCCTATTTCTAGCACACTCTCTTGCCTCTCTCACATCTATCCTTCTATCACCCAGAGCTTTCTTCACACCATCCATCCACCCAAACCTTGGCCTTCCACTTGTACTTCTCCCATCAAATCTTGCATTCATCACCTTCTTTAGCAGACAGCCATTTTCCATTCTCTCAACATGGCCGAACCACCTCAACACATTCATATCCACTCTAGCCGCTAACTCATTTCTTACACCCGTTCTCTCCCTCACCACTTCGTTCCTAACCCTATATACTCGAGATACACCAGCCATACTCCTTAGACACTTCATCTCAAACACATTCAATTTCTGTCTCTCCATCACTTTCATTCCCCACAATTCCGATCCATACATCACAGTTGGTACAATCACTTTCTCATATAGAACTCTCTTTACATTCATGCCCAACCCTCTATTTTTTACTACTCCCTTAACTGCCCCCAACACTTTGCAACCTTCATTCCCTCTCTGACGTACATCTGCTTCCACTCCACCATTTGCTGCAACAACAGACCCCAAGTACTTGAACTGTTCCACTTCCTCAAGTAACTCTCCATTCAACATGACATTCAACCTTGCACCACCTTCCCTTCTCGTACATCTCATAACCTTACTCTTACCAACATTAACTCTCAACTTCCTTCTCTCACAGACCCTTCCAAATTCTGTCACTAGTCGGTCAAGCTTCTCTTCTGTGTCTGCTACCAGTAGAGTATCATCCGCAAACAACAACTGATTTACCTCCCATTCATGGTCATTCTCGCCTACCAGTTTTAATCCTCGTCCAAGAACTCGAGCATTCACCTCTCTCACCACTCCATCAACATACAAGTTAAACAACCACGGCGACATCACACATCCCTGTCTCAGCCCCACTCTCACCTGAAACCAATCACTCACTTCATTTCCTATTCTAACACATGCTTTACTACCTTTGTAGAAACTTTTCACTGCTTGCAACAACCTTCCACCAACTCCATATAACCACATCACATTCCACATTGTTTCCTTATCAACTCTATTACATGCTTTCTCCAGATCCATAAACGCAACATACACCTCCTTACCTTTTGCTAAATATTTCTCGCATATCTGCCTAACTGTAAAAATCTGATTCATACAACCCCTACCTCTTCTAAAACCACCCTGTACTTCCAAGATTGCATTCTCTGTTTTATCCTTGATTCTATTAATCATTACTCTAACATACACTTTTCCAACTACACTCAACAAACTAATAGCTCTTGATACAACACTCATGCATATCTCCCTTACCCTTATATAGTGGTACAATACATGCACAAACCCAATCTACTGGTACCATTGACAACACAAAACACATATTGAACAATCTCACCAACCATTCAAGTACAGTCACACCCCCTTCCTTCAACATCTCAGCTTTCACACCATCCATACCAGGTGCTTTTCCCACTCTCGTTTCATCTAGTGCTCTCCTCATTTCCTCTATTTTAATCTCTCTCTTATTCTCATCTCCCATCACTGGCACCTCAAAACCTGGAACAGCAATCATATCTGCCTTCCTATTATCCTCAACATTCAGCAAACTTTCAAAATATTCTGCCCACCTTTTCCTTGCCTCCTCTCCTTTTAACAACCTTCCATTTCCATCTTTCACTGTCTCTTCAATTCTTGCGCCAGCCTTCATTACTCTCTTCACTTCTTTCCAAAACTTCTTCTTATTCTCTTCATATGACTGACCCAATCCCTAACCCCACCTCAGGTCAGCTGCCCTCTTTGCCTCACGTACCTTGCGCTCTACTTCCACATTTTTCTCTCTATATTTTCTATACTTCTCTATACTATTACTCTGCAGCCATCCTTCAAAAGCCCTCTTTTTCTCTTCCACTTTTACCTTCACTCCTTCATTCCACCATTCACTGCCCTTCCTCATGCTGCCTCCAACAACCTTCTTGCCACATACATCACTTGCAATCCCAACAAAATTTTCTTTTGCTAACTTCCACTCCTCCTCTAAATTACCAGTTTCTCTTACTCTTACCTCGTCTTATGCCATTTTCAACCTTTCCTGATATTTACTTTTTATCCCCGGTTTTATTAGCTCTTCAACCCTCACTAGCTCCCTTTTACATCCACCTACTCTATTCCCCCACTCTTTTGCTACAACTAATTTTCCTTCCACCAAAAAATGATCAGACATACCATTAGCCATACCCCTAAACACGTGAACGTCTTTCAATCTTCCAAACATTCTTTTAGTTATCAACACATAATCCATTAATGCCCTTTTCTACTACTCTTCCATTTGCCACTTTTACCCATGTATACTTATTTTTATCTTTCTTTTCAAAAAAACTAGCACTTATTACCATCTCTTGTTCAACACACATATCTACCAGTCTCTCACCACTCTCATTTTCACCTGGTATGCCATACTTCCCAATGACACCTTCTACCTCTCCAGCATCCACTCTAGCATTTAAGTCACCCATGACAACTACATAATTCCTTCTACCCAGTCCTTCTACACACCTAGTTAATTCATTCAAGAACTCATTCCGCTCATCTTCACTTTTCTCACTACCTGGCCCATACGCACTGACAAACGCCCAACATTCCCTACCCAACCTAACCCTTACCCACATTAACCTAGATGATATTTCCTTCCATTCCACTACTTTACCTGTCATCCATTCACTCAGCAATAACGCCACACCCTCTCTCGCTCTTCCCCTTTCAATCCCCGACACTCTACCAGACATTTCACCAAACATCACTTCACCCTTTCCTTTCATCTTTGTCTCACACAAGGCCAATATATCCATCCTTCTACTTCTAAACATACTTCCAATTTCACATCTTTTACTCACTATCGTACTACATCCACGAACATTCAAACACCCCAAAACTAGAGTGCAGGGAGCAATCACTTTCCCCCCAGCTCTATCTCTTTGTCTTTGTCTCGTAGGATTTTTATACTGGAGAGGGAGTTCCCAGCCCCCTCGTCCTGTCCCTTCTAGTCGCCTCTTACGACACGCAGGGATAACGTTGGCGCTATTCTAATATATATATTAGAATATATACATACATATATATATATATATATATATATATATGTATATATATATATATATATATATATATATATATATATATATATATATATATATATATATATATATATATATATATATATATATATATATATATATATATATATGGAGAGAGAGAGAGAGAGAGAGAGAGAGAGAGAGAGAGAGAGAGAGAAAGAGAGATCACATGCAATATATATATATATATATATATATATATATATATATATATATATATATATATATATATATATATATATATATATATATATATATATATATATATATATATAGATCACATGCAATATATATAAATATACATATATATATATATATATATATATATATATATATATATATATGTATATATATACATATATATATATATATATATATATATATATATATATATATATATATATATATATATATATATATATACACTTACAAATCCGGTGTAGTGTAGAGTGAATCATATATTCTCATATTTCATCCATGTTTTTTAAAGTGGTGAAAAGCCAGCCCGTAAGGTGAGTTCCTCTTGAGTAGGTGTGAATTTTGTATGTAAATCCCATAAAACCTTCATCATTAATTTTAGCATATTTTTTATTCAAGTAGGTACATGTAAATTAATGTTATTTTTAAGAATTATCATTTTACTTCTCATATATTTGTTACGAAGTCTTACTTAATGTGTTTAAGAGTGTTATATGGCCCTGCAAGGTATTAAAGAGGGCTCATGTAATTTTCTTTTATGTTTTTATGAGGTCTTGCGTCATTTTTGTGAGAAAATATACGATTCTTATATTTGCTATGTGTTTTGGAAAGTTCTTGAAAAACCCAGAGTTAGGCTCATCTTTTTTATTTTTATTCGAGGACAAAGTTGGGCTGGGCAGCTGAGAGAGAGTTGCCTGGAATGAAGGTTTGTCCCCTGAAACTTTATCTACTTTGTAACTTTACTTTTCCTAGGTGCCCTCCCAAAGGCCACGAGAATAATCTATCTAAAATAGTCTAGAATTTACTAAACTCATATATATGGACCCCCAAAGGATGCATAGCAGGAGAAGAGAACCATCCTGTCCTGTGAACGCGCCAAAGTATACCATGTGTAGTGTGGTAAAACATTGCAAATTTTCCAAAAATATTGTATTTTTTGTGTTGTGGTCAGCGTTAGTATTGTGTAAATCTCTGTAACTGGCCAATGAAGATTTATATACAAACATGAATTATATTTGTATTGTTATCAGGTGAACTATATTCATTAAGTGTGAAAACTAACTACTTGTGTAAAAGTTAATTTCCAGTGAAACAAGTGATTGAATAATTTTCACAATTATTAATTTCTTTTGTCTTAGTCTCAGTTTTGTTCAGACTTAATATTTCGATTGATTTATTTCCTTATGTAAAGTGTTGATATTTTTATAGTATGTATATTTTTTAAAAAAAAAAAGACTGTATTATTCCACTGACATTAAGTGGCTGTTTGAATGCAGTAACTCTTGGTAATAATTACCCAGTGTTGTTTGGAGTGTACTTATGAGACCATTGGATATTCATTGTTTTTATGTATTGCTGTCTTTGAGTTATATAACTGTCTCAGAGCTTTAGACTTAATATTTTCAAGTGTAACAGATTTATTGTAAAAACAATCAGGTGAGTTTGGAACTTTAAAGGTTGTGCACCTTGCAAGCCGTAATATATATTATATTTTGGCCCCCACACCACGGGGCTATTATATACATACACACACACACGCATATATATATATATATATATATATATATATATATATATATATATATATATATATATATATAAATCTGTTCAAAGTTGGAGCAAATGCTCTTTTGTTGACCCGGCGGACATGAGTCTTTTTATAGTTTATATATATGACATATTTGTTTTTGACGTTGTTAATAGTTTATATATGACATATCTCTTTTGACATTACGTTTTTTAGAATGATTTATTGTTAATTTGTTCTCTTCAGTTATTTATTTCCTTATTTCCTTTCCTCACTGGGCTATATTTCCCTATTGGAGCCCCTGGGCTTATAGCATCTTACTTTTCCAATTAGGGTTTTAGCTTGGATAGTAATAATAATAATATGTATATATATATATATATATATATATATATATATATATATATATATATATATATATATATATATATATATATATATATATATATATATATATATGTATATATATATATATATATATATGTATATATATGTATATATATATATATATATATATATATATATATATATATATATATATATATATATATATATATATATATATATATATATATATATATATATATATATAAAATATGGGATGATCCCAAGATTTCACTCATAAAACCTTCAAACCCCCTTGTCTTCCCCCAAGTACCATATATATATATATATATATATATATATATATATATATATATATATATATATATATATATATATATATATATATATATATATATATATATATATATATATATATATATGTATATATATATATAAATATGGGATGATCCCAAGATCTCACTCATGAAACCTTCAAACCTCCTTGTCTTTCCCCAAGTACCACATACATACATACATACATACATATATATATATATATATATATATATATATATATATATATATATATATATATATATATATATATATATATATATATATACATATATATATATATGGACCTCATGCAATAAACAATTCTTTCTTCATATACTTTTCACGTATATTTGAAACATGTAATGAAAATACGTAATCAATCTTCATTATTTCCAGAAATAGGGATAATTTTTATATACTTATGGGCATCACAAAAAAAAAATAAAATAAAAAAATAAAAATAAATAAATAAATTACTGACACGATTGTATTGATATGTAAAAAAAAAAGCACCAATCAATACCCAGGCCTGACCTTTGAGGGCATTCTTTAGTTTAATGCTTCTTGAGTCATGTGCTTCCGCTAACTTATACCAATGTCTCTCATTTTATTGCAGATCTATATTGTACTAAGCGGAAAAACATCTTGTGAAAATCATAAACATTATAGAAAACCAAAGAGCAAATCGAGTCTTACACTAGATGGTCATGTAAAAGAAAACATCATATTTTATACATAATTCTTCATAATCCATAGTATTATTAGGAACTATAAAAAGGTAGCCTAATATAAACAGTTTTACTCTTAACTCCACGAACTATGTACGGAATCAGTTTCAGCCTAAATGTTCAAATAAATCTTTAAAGAATAAAAAACTTTATTCCTTGTATGACTAATTTGGTTACAAATATTTACATAAGAAATTATGCAATCTATTAATATCTTACTTAAAATTATCTCACTTTTATATTAATTAAAATTCCATATTTTCCTTTTTTGATAAATGACTCCATTCTTGTATTTCATGAAAAAGACCACAAACGTTATGGAGGAAAAAAACATTTAAGAATAAAATGTGGCCTTAAAAGTTACAATGAAAAAAGATAATAATCAATTACTGCCATAGCTAGATTTCCGAAGAATTTCAAGTCGACAATGAATAAAAAAAACATCAAGAAAATTCGAGATACGAGAAATGGTTTTCTGAGATGAATAACGAAAACCTTCAAAACCATCATCAGTAACTGAATCTAACAACACATAAATAAACAGCAATACAAAAGGGGTTCAAGTCTCGGAGAAAAACCGCTGTCAAAATTATCAAGAAAAACTGTAAATGCTAATTACGTTTTCAATGATATTTAGAAATCAAACATCCTTCAAGACTTTGCCGTTAGCAATGAGGAAATACCTCTGGATTCTTTTCGATGAAATAAAGGGTATCAAAAGTTGGGGTTTAATTTTCCTTAATGAACAAAGCATTCTCTGACTTTATTCGGCCTGATTGGCTCAAATATGTCTAAGAAACAGCGAAGAAAAAATAATTCATATCAAGACTTCCCTTTTTATATTTGTTATTGATGTTATGGGGAAATATGTATTGTGCTGAATATACAGTGAGTATATATATATATATATATATATATATATATATATATATATATATATATATATATATATATATATATATATATATATGTATGTATATATATATATATATATATATATATATATATATATATATATGTATATATATATATATATATATATATATATATATATATATATATATATATATATATATATATATATATATATATATATATATATATATATATATATATATAAATCATTACCATTCATTCCATCTTTATATAGAGACATTTTATTGGATGAAATTTGGTTTTATTTATTCTTAGCGTCTTGGCTTCTATAAGTTTTTAGATAGATTGATAATAAAATGTTTATTTCGTTATTCCTCTCTTTTCAAAATTGTACACAATTCATTCTCTCTACACAAACAGACCCCCTCAAAAAAAGGTGATCCACTCCTTCGCCTATGTTAACTCTTTCTATTTCCTGGACAAGTCTCCAAATTTCTCACTATTGCGGCGCTAATATAATTCCTTCTTTTATTCTTTGACTTGGATCTTTTGTTCTCCAGCATCAAATACACACACATGTTTATATATATATATATATATATATATATATATATATATATATATATATATATATATATATATATATATATATATATATTATATATATATATATATATATAAATATATATATGTGTGTGTGTGTGTATATATATATATATATATATATATATATATATATATATATATATATATATATATATATATATATATATATATATATATATATATATATATATATGTATATATATGAGATTTGAATGCTCTAGCTTTTTTATTTAAAATAACCTACTTTAAAACCAAATATTCACCACAAACTTTGTAGCCTTGGGAAACTTTTAAATTATTTCAAAGCTTTTAGTTTGTTATTACAGCTCCCAATCCATTATTAATTCATTCCTTATTCACCATTTTTCTATATGTATCAAAAGTTATCGGTTATAGTTTTCAAATGATTGCAGATGATGAAATGAATATTATTGATGCAGTGATAAGACATTTTACTTAATCAATATTTACCCATAATGTTGGCTGGCACGTCATCTATGCAGAATGTTTGTATAAGCCGGTTGCTTGCTGCAAAGATAAGGGCTCACCCTATAGTGTCAATTCCAGAGTCACTATGTAAACGAGATGTAGTAATAGAAAAGTAACATAAACTGACAGCTTTAATATCCTCTGCACGAGTCATTATTTGGTGTCATGCAGGCAGTCTAAGTAGTGTATTATGTAAAATAAGAAAAGAAGGATGGCTGGTATTGCTATGGAGGAAGATGATGATGAGGGTACCAAGGCAGTTGGGATAATCAAGTAAACATACTCCTATGACGTGCTCAGGACAATGACGATAGACTTGATAGGTTGTGAAACCTTTTCGAAAGGTCAATAAACAATTGATACCAGCAATAAGCAACCCAACTCATGCCTCTACACTTATACGAACCTCAGACTCACACATGAACATACACACACACGACAGTAGCGTCAAAATGTCTTGGTCGGAAAAATGCCAAATTTACAGTTGATGGTCAGGTCATTTGACGACCACTGTCCCAAAGAAGGGTTTCAGCCAACATAAATCTCAAGAGTATTCGAGTTTCAAGAACAAGTAAGAATACAATACTAGATTATATTGGCAGAACGCTCAATTCCCCGCAATGAAGTGACAGGTTAGCAACCTGAGGGTGAAAGAAACTACAGTGAAATAGTTCAGCAAATACTACAAAAACATACTTTACCTTACACATGAAAAGGCAATATGAAGAACTATCAACCTAGTATTAGGCGGGAGAGTCTATCATCAACTTCTTGACACTTATATACAGAGATTGCGACAGCTTCACCATGGGTGCCAACCTGCCCAAATGTGATATGCAGACTATGTCCCTAAGACAAATTATGCATAAAGTGTCTTGGCATATGTGTAGACTGTTTGACAACAACTAGACGTTGGCAGAATATTATAGGTAGCCTGAAACAGAGCAACAGTTCCAGATATACAGTTAACAACGAAGATCAAGCATGAGTGTTTCGGACAGCAGCAAGGGAAATCCTAGGGGCCAACCTACAATCTGGAGAAAATGAGAGCACACTCGGAAGACGAGATTAGAGTATGAGGGGGCATCTAAGAGTAGTGCTACTGTTACACCTGTCAGGCCTATGACCATCTCTTGAGATGCCTGACAAAGATCGAGGTGGAACAGAAGGGGACATATGCCTCCTTGTCTTGCTGCAGCAGCACCATCAAAACGAGACTGCGAGGATCAAAGGCACGATGAGGTGAACAAGGTCGAGTTGACCGATGTGTTGGGCCAGGGGCTCATGTCCTCACCTATGTGGTACTGGGGGGAAGACAAGGGGGTTTGAAGGTTTCACGAGTGAGATCTTGGGATCATCCCATAACTCTGCATGACTAATCAGGGTACTGGCGGTGCGTGTGTGTGTGAACATCAAAGGTTGGGTAACAATACCAAAAATAGACACATACATGGGTGAGTGTCTCATTCCTAGAGTAAGGAAGAGCCGCAAGCCTGGCCCATCCAGCATCACCAATCATCATCAACACGCTAAAAAATCATCCTATGAAAGCAAGCAACACGTCACAGCAACCGTTAAAGATGGGATGGAAGGGTTATATGCAAGACTTCTTTATAATGTGTCTTTGGGAATAATGAGGAATTGATGTATTTTAGGGCATTACTATTTAATATCGCATAACATTATTATTATGGAAGGTAAAAGAGGCTCCAATAAAGTGTAAGGTGATGGCCATGAGCTTACTATAGAGGGGATGGGTAAGAAAAGTGTTACTACATACGCAGGAGGGATGATACAAGTGAGGGGGTTGAACATACATTTTAGGTCATAGGTTGGCCAGGGCACCAACCACTCGTTGAGATACTACCACCAGAGAGTTATGGTTTTTTTTTTTTACTGGCCAGACTGTACTACATTAGATCCTTCTCTCTTCTCATCTTCCCTTTGCCAACACACTCACACACCGAATAGCCCTTTACATATTCTCCTCTGTTCTTATACCCCTGACAACACTGAAATTACCAAACAATTCTTCTCATGGCACTGTAATTGTCCAGTGGCTACTTTCCTCTCTGCTAGAGTAGAAGAGACTCTTAAGTTATGGTAAGGAGCTCTTCTAGGAGAAGGACACTACAAAATCGAACCATTGTTCTCTAATCTTGGGTAGTGCCGTAGCCTCTGTACCATGGTTTACGACAGTCTTGGATTAGAGTTCTCTTGCTTAAGGGTACACTCGGGCACACTGTTCTATCTTATATTTTATTTCTCCTCTACTTGTTTTGTTAAAGTGTTTATAGCTTATAAAGTGATTTATTTTTATATTGTTGCTCTTCTTGAAATATTTTTTTTTCTTGTTTCCTTTCCTCACTGAGCTATTTTCCCTGTTGGGGCCCCTGGGCGTATAACATCTTGCTTTTCCAACTAGGGTTGTGGTTTAGTAAGCAATAATAATAATAATAATAATAATAATAATAATAATAATAATAATAATAATAATAGTACGTGCTTGTAAATATTAAACGGCTTAGTAATAAAAACGACTTGAAAAGTGAAGTCCTTCTTTCCATCAGTGAATTTTTCTTCCTCAAGGACACTGACTTTGTTTATTTTCTCCCACTTCGTTAATTGATTTTGATAGATTTCATTCATTGAGTTAAAATCTTGGATTGGATAATGATTTCTAAATATATAGCAATTATTTATAATAAAACTTGTTAATAATGTCCATTAAATATCACTGCTATAGCTCTCACACTTTAAATAGAAATAATCATCGAAAAATATATTAGTGTTATCAATACATTTAAAACCTTAGCAAAAATTAACAGAATATAGATTTTATTATAATTTCCTGATTTTCCAAGAATTACATTAATTGACTGCTGTTCACAAATATGTCATCAATACAGTTAGGATTTTTCCTTTCAAGTTTTCCCATACATTCTGTAAGCTTTGATTCAATCTTAGTATATAATATTTTCTAATTATGCCCATATAATTTACCTATATATACTCAAAGCGTACATTTTATACATATAATATTCTTATTAGGTAAATATCAGCTTGACCTGATAGGAACGAACCAGATTAAATTCCACATTCTCGCTAATATCTATTTCGACACGAGAAAATTCATTTCAGGAAGTTACTCACTATTTCCGTCATATGAGAACAGCGGGTGGCACGAATCTCGCATTTATCCTCCAACAGAAAGAATTCCAGTGATATGCTGGTTCTGAGTCAAGGCTTTGTTAGGACGTCAGGTTTTCCCATATTGTGCTCGAAGCAATGCATTGCTATAACAATGGAGTCCATCATTCTAAAGGGAACTGGGGCATTCGTGCGCAGGTGTTCTCTTCCTTGGTATATTATGACATCAGTCTAATATATTTTGATAAATAGCTTCACCATATATCAACATATTCCTGCTGAGGCTCGTCTGATTTCGTACGACGATACTTTAACGGAGCACTGGTTTATCTCTCTCTCTCTCTCTCTCTCTCTCTCTCTCTCTCTCTCTCTCTCTCTCTCTCTCTCTCTCTCTCTCTCTCTCTCTCTTTTATTCTTATCTCCATACTCCACTAGCAATATTGGCACTATGTAATGTTCAAAACAATAGGTCTGAATAACTCCTTTCCTCGCCGGATATTATATTCGACACTATTGTATCTGTGGATATTATTTTCAAGATTGCTTTAGGCTTTTCCCCTTTCAGTTGTTATCTGCTGCAGGAATATTTCTGAGCTTTTCATTCCTTAGTCAGTTAAACATCCACTCCTTTAATATCTGCCGGCCCTGTTACTTGATTATTACTAAAAATTTGGAATCTAAAATGAGAGTGTAAAATAAGTTGACTATTAAATTTGATTTGTGATTGATTAACTATATATAATTCTCTCTCTCTCTCTCTCTCTCTCTCTCTCTCTCTCTCTCTCTCTCTCTCTCTCTCTCTCTCTCTCTCTCTCTCTCTCTCTCTCATTTCAAGTGTTTTAGATACTAATATTGATTGATGGACTACAGACAGAAAAAAAGACTTTTATATTCATACGTGCATACGCCTATTGGCTAGCAGGACAGAATTGAAGCCTCGCTATAATTTATTCATAACAGAAATTCTAAGAATTAGCGTTTCTGAGCAGAACTGAATCAACAAAGAAGTCCCAATCAAAATGATGATATATTCTGGACGGAATATCTGCAGATATTCTTCGGAATTAAGATGAAGTTGATTACACAAAGGATAACAATCTTTCTCCTTTTAGTTTATAAGGAATAGCTACCAATAACCATAAAAGGACCTTGCTAATTACCTGCATTACAGTAAGCACCACGAATAGTCTTGTCCAGTGGTTAGAGCCTCGAAAGATTTCATTCTTTAGATAAAGTATAATCATATATACATACTGTACATATTCCAAGACCCTTACCCCAATTTTGGGTGGTAGCCGACATCAAACAAATGAAACAAAAAAGGGGATCTCTCCTCTTTACATTCCTCCCAGCCTGACAAGGGGCTCAACCGAGTTCAGCTGGTACTGCTAGGGGTGACAGAGCTTACCCTCTCCCGTTATCTACCACAGATGACGCTTCATAACACTGAATCCCCTACTGCTACTACCTCCGCAGTCTTCCAAGGCGACGGAGGAAGCAGCAGAGCCTACCGGAACTGTGTCACAATCGCTCGCCATTCATTCCTATTTCTAGCACTCTCTCTTGCCTCTCTCACATCTATCCTCCTATCATCCAGAGCTTCCTTCACTCCATTCATCCACCCACACCTTGGCCTTCCTCTTGTACTTCTCCTATCAACTCTTGCTTTCATCACCTCCTTTAGCAGACAGCCATTTTCCATTCTCTCAACAAGGCCATACTCCTTAGACATTTCATCTCAAACACATTGGATTTCTGTCTTTCTGTCACTTTCATTCCCCACAACTCCGATCCATACATCACAGTTGGTACAATCACTTTCTCATACAGAACTCTCTTTGTATTCATGCCAAACCCTCTAATTTTTATAATCCCTTAACTGCCCCCAACATTTTGTATCCTTCATTCACTCTCTGACGTATATCTGCTTCCACTCCACCATTTGCTACAACAATAGACCCCAAGTACTTAAACTGATTCACCTCTTCAAGTAACTCTTCATTCAACATGACATTCAACCTCGCACCACCCTCGCTTCTCGTTTATCTCATAATCTTACTCTTAACCCCATTAATTCTCAACTTCCTTCTCTCACACACCCTTCCAAATTCTGTCACTAATCTGCCAATCTTCTCTTCAGCGTCTGCGACCAGTACAGTATCATCTGCAAACAACAACTGATTTACCTCCCATTCATGGTCATTCTCGTCTACCAGTTTCAATCCTCGTCCAAGAACTCGAGCATTCACCTCTCTCTCCACTCCATCAACATACAAGTTAAACAACCACGGCGACATCACACATCCCTGTCTCAGCCCCACTCTCACTAGAAACCAATCACTCACTTCATTTCCTATCCTAACACATGCTTTACTAACTTTTTAGAAACTTTTCACTGCTTGCGACAACTTTCCACCAACTCCATTTAATCTCATCATATTCCACATTGCTTGCCTATCAACTCTATCATATGCCTTCTCCAGATCCATAAACGCAACATACACCTCCTTACCTTTTGCTAAATATTTCTTGCAAATCTGCCTAACAGTAAAAATCTGATTCATACAACCCCTACCTCTTCTAAAACCATCCTGTACTTCTAAGATTGCATTCTCAGTTTTATCCTTAATCCTATTAATCAGTACTCTACCATACACTTTTCCCACCACACTCAACAAACTAATACCCCTTGAATTACAAAACTCATGCATATCTCCCTTACCCTTATATAGTGGTACAATACACGCACAGACCCAATTTACTGGTACCTTTGACAACACAAAACACATATTAAACAATTTCTCCAACCTTTCAAGTACAGTCACACCCCCTTCCTTCAACATCTCAGCTCTCACACCATCCATATCAGATGCTTCTCCTACTCTCTTTTCATCTAATGCTCTCCTCACTTCGCCTCTTGTAATCTCTCTCTTATTCTCATATCCCATCACCGGTACCTCAATACCTTCAACAGCAATTATATCCGCCAACCTATTATCCTCAACATTCAGTAAACTTTCAAAATATTCCAGCCACCTTTTCCTTGCCTACGCTCCATTAAATAATCTCCCATTTCCATCTTTCAATGTCTCTTCAATTCTTGAACCAGCCTTCCTTACTCTCTTCACTTCTTTCCATAACTTCTTCTTATTCTCTTTATATGAATGACCCAATCCCTGACCCCACCTCAGGTCAGCTGCCCTCTTTGCCTCACTTATCTTGCACTATACTTCCACATTTTCCTCTCTATATCTTTCATACTTCTCTACACTTACTCCGTACCCATTCGTCAAAAGCCCTCTTTTTCTCTTCCACTTTTACCTTCACTCCTTCATTCCACCATTCACTGCCCTTCCTCGTGCTGCCTCCAAGAAACTTTTTGCCACACACATCACTTGTAATCCCAACAAATTTCTCTTTTACCAACTTCCACTCCTCCTCTAAATTACCTTTGTTCTCTCGCTTTCACTTCGTCATATGCCATTATCAACCTTTCTTGATATTTACTTTTTACCCCCGGTTTTATTAGTTCTTCATCCACCTTCTCTATTTCCCCACTCTTTTGCTACAATGAATTTTCCTTCCACCAATAAATGATCAGACATACCGTTAGCCATACCCCTAAACATGTGCACGTCTTTCAATCTTCCAAACATTCTTTTAGTTATCAACACATAATCAATTAACACCCTTTCTACCGCTCTTCCATTCGACACTTGTACCCAAGTATACTTGTTTCTACCTTTTTTTTTTTTGAAAAAGCTAGAACTTATCACCATCTCTTGCTCAACGCACATATCTACCAGTCTCTCACCACTCTCATTTTCACCTGGTACGCCATACTTGCCAATGACACCTTTTACCTCTCCAGCAACCACTCTAGCATTTAAGCCACCCATGACAACTACATAATTCCTTCTCTCCAGTCCTTCTACACGCCTAGTTAATTAATTTCAGAACTCATTCCGCTCTTCTTCACTTTTCTCACAACCTGGCCCATACGCACTGACAAAATCCCAATATTCCCTACCCAACATAACCCTCACCCACGTTAACTTAGATGATATCTCCTTCCATTCCACTACTTCACCTATCATCCATTTACTCAACAATAAAGCCACACCTTCTCTCTACCAGACATTTCACCAAACATCACATCACTTTCCAGTTTATCTTTGTCTCACACAAAGCCAATATATCCATCCTTCTATTCCTAAATATACTTCCAACCTCACATCTTTTACTCTCTATCGTATTACATCCACGCATATTCAAACACCCCAAAACTAGAGTGCGGGAAGCAGCCACTCTCCCCCCAGCTCCACTTCTTTGATGTCTCACAGGATTATAATACAGGAGAAGGGTTCCCAGACCCCTTGTCCTGTCACTTTTAGTTGCTTCTTACGACACGCAGGGATTCGTTGGCGCTATTCAAATTGTTTTTATGCCCCCGCTGCCACAGGGGCAAATATATAAGCAAATATATAAGCAAAAGAAAACAATTTCATTCAATAAAATAAATTCCATTAACGGTGCTGAAAGGGATGATTCACATGAATTTACTTATATTGATATAGGTCACATAATAATTTTAATATGGTCATCGAACTAACTAACAAAAGGGTTCTTGTTTTGAATTGGAATTATGATTCTGGGCTATATTTCCTGGCAATGGGGCCTGTGAGGCCATTCAGGCCCAAGTCAAATTAATAGGATCCCTGCAGATACACTATAAATTTAAAGTTAGATGATGTTAAAAACGAGATAAAAGAAAGGGAGGGGGGGGGGGATGGAGGTAAAGTAGAATGATAAGTTCATGAATTAACTTCCATAATGATGGACATTTTAAATATCTCTTTTGCCATATGGCTTAAACAAAACCTTTTTGAATATTTGAAACTAGCTCTATTGTTAGTTATAACAATTTGTTCGAGAGAGAGAGAGAGAGAGAGAGAGAGAGAGAGAGAGAGAGAGAGAGAGAGAGAGAGAGAGAGAGAGAGAGAGAGAGAAAGCCATAGCTATACGGTAAAACAGTTTTATCTCAAATATTAAAGAGCCATTACCTTATGAATTATAGTTCAATTTATGCAGTCCTATATTTTTGACAATTGTTGTGGTGGCCTCTGTAGTAACGTACCTGACGAATGATCGCCAGACTGTGGTTCGAGTCCCGCTCAAACTCGTTAGTTCTTTTGGTCACTGCAACCTTACCATCCTTGAGAGTTAAGAATAGAGGGTATGGGGAAGGTCTACCTTCTGACTCATCAGCAGCCATTTCCTAGTCCTCTTTGATACTAGTTTGGGTGTAAAGTGGGCTTGAGGGCTGACCTTATGAGTTTCTATGGCATTGTCCGGCTTGTTCGAGCAATGTCATTCCCCTTGCTCCTGCCTTACATGAGCGGCCTTGAAGAAAACTTAAATGATAAATCCTCTTGATAAAAAGAAGCGACACGGTCTCTCAAAAACCAACAGAATTCAGAGACAGTCACACCATTTAGTTGGCAATTTCAAAACAACACCAAATACAACAAAGTAAAGACTGAACAACTCCGAGAAAGTAAAGAGTGTCCAATTGAAAATTTATGGAAGTATTTTCCTCTTATTGTTTTGCGATTTATTGGCCGTGGGCTGAGAATCTATTCTTTCCAGTTGGTTTGAAGGTCGGAATTTAGAATTCCAGATGGGATAGCATCAAACTTTTTTAGATTGGTCCTATAATATTAAACTGCTTCTTTTGCCGTTCTCTTGATTTCCCAAAAATTTCAAACTTTTCTTATTGTTAATAATTAATAGTAATATTTATCCACAACTATCTGCTTATGTGTATTTACATATGTAAAACTGTGTTTTCTTGCAAATGTTACTTGTTTGTAATAGGAGGATCAAAGGACAAATTGGTTAGAAGGAAATGATATCTTGTGGTTTTTTTTTTTTATTCGTTTATCTCTATCTCTTCCTCATAAGGATATGAATTATTCATATTTATCTCTCCATCAAAATGATTGTTATGTATATGCATAGGTACGTAATATATATATATATATATATATATATATATATATATATATATATATATATATATATATATATATATATATATATATATTTATATATATAAATATATATATATATATATATATATATATATATATATATATATATATATATATATATATATATATATATATATATATGCGTGTATATATATATATATATATATATATATATATATATATATATATATATATATATATATATATATATATATATATATATATATAATATATATATACATATATATATATATATATATATATATATATATATATATATATATATATATATATATATATATATATATACATACTTCTATACATATAAAAACCATAAACTAATAATATTCATTTATTTTATTATTTTCTGCCCGGTAGTAAACGGACACTTTCAATTTATGCATAATGCATAAACCACTCACTTAACTTCTGGGATATTGATTTTTCCATATGAAGGCTGATCTTCCGGACACTGCACAGCTACGATAACAATTGACAACAGCAGATATGATCCAAAGATATACATCTAATATAAGGTGCTTAGTACATTACTGCAAACGTGATCTTTGTGGCGAAGGAGAAAAAGAAGAAGAACAGGAAGAAGCCGAAGAAGAAGAAGAAGAAGAAGAAGAAGAAGAAGAAGAGAGAGAGAGAGAGAGAGAGAGAGAGAGAGAGAGAGAGAGAGAGAGAGAGAGAGAGAGAGAGAGAGAGAGAGAGAGTTTGAGGAGTCTTTTTCAAAGCTCCTATCAGAAATTTCGTACCCGGTAGTACTTGCTGCGGAAAATTGAAGGTGCAGATTCCTGGGAATTATCATTTATTCACAATAAAAGATAATTTTTTATTAACCATAATATTTGCCCTTGTAAAATTCGAAGATTTTGCGAGGGATATGTATTCACCCCTGTCTGTTTCTTAGCTCAAGTATTTGATTTTTTTTTCTTTTTCTTTTTTTTGAGGAACTGTACATACAAATTACTGTACTGATTTTGACCAAACTTGGAAGCCATTTTTATTATGACCCAACGATGAATCTGTTTAATATTGAATAAAGTACATCGAAGTACAAGTACGCAGCAATACTCTGAATGTAATCAAAATGTTACCTACACGTCAAATATTTTGTTAGTTTATTTTTTGGTTGTGAAGAACATTACACAAAAACTACGCAACCAATTTCAACGAAACTTGGTGAACATGTGGGGTATGACACAAGGACAAATCCATTAGATTTTCAAGATAACATGAACGCATTAGTAAGCAGGGTAGTTAAGAGCTGTATTCTGCATAATAGTGGTTTTCCTGTTTATAAATAGCTTAATAGTAATTTTTTTTTCTTTTTTTTTCAAAAGATTACTAAATATTAACTAACATAAAATATGCTTGACCTATTTATATACAGTTTGACAGACTATTTATCATAAAATTCATGTAATTAATATTGTAAAAATTATTTGTCGTGAATGCATTCAAATAAAATTTTCACTCGAAATGTATATATATATCATAAAAACTAGCGATATTTAATCTTTTTCTTTGGACCTTATCAGTTCCACTGCATAGCAGGGCTCGCATCTTGAGTCAAATTTCTCCAATTTTTATCATTCTTATCCTTCCCCATCAATATCCCTCCTCACTACTTATATCCACCTGATCGGTTAACTCCCGACACTCCTCCTCCTAATCACTGATGAGTCCCTAGCTCTCTTCATTGGTTCCACTTCCTCCCATCTTATTACATGACCACCATAATAACCCAAACGACCTTCTCTTGTCTTTTACATTACATAAACCGCATAATATTTCTATATCTTGACTCTCCCTCCTTTCCAGTAATTCATCACAACATCCTCATCTCGGTTCTTTCTAATTGTCTTTCCTCCTAAATGACCCAGTGCCTGCCCCATATGATAGCAACTATAAAGCTTCGTTATTAGTTTTAATGGCATTTAATATCTAAAGCAAATTCCAGTAACTTCTCTCCATTTTCGCCATGCATGTTTCCTTATCTGTATCACTCCTTTATGATTACCTCCCTCCTGTTATTGTTGATCCCAAGTAGTTAAACTCGTTGTTCTACAGTATTTTAGCACTATATCATCTTCGACTTGAATGTTTACTTCTTCATGTCCATCTCTACTACTAATCTTTACCTCTATAAGATTCTTCTGCATACCTGTTTGGAGAAAAATTCCTATCCCATTTCTCCTAACATCATCCTCTGGGTAGTGAACTTTATATCGCTCCTTAACCTTTCTTCGGTTTTTCCTCTTCCGTTTAGTTTCCTTTATACATAGAATCATAATTTTCATAATCTTCCTTAAACGTATAACATCAAATAACTTCATTTCCCGTGAGACTACCAACATTCCAATTTCAAATTTTCAGCTTTTTTTTTTTTTTCCAATTGTTAATATTAACTAACTTTTTTAGCCACAATCGTGACTCCGGAGGTATCCTTTGCAAGTATCATACTACTGTCAGGGGTTACTAAAGGGCATCATTTACGGGGTACAGTTAAGCCCTGATGCATTCCATTGTTGACACAATATTCATCATTGAGTTTTTTTGCCACTGTTTTCATACTCGGTTGGCTAGTCAAGGCAATAACTTTCCAAATTTATTCAGGTAGTAAGTTAAACTGAGTTGTCCTCACCCTGGCTGGGTTATAAGGAGAGCCGGAAAACGACTGCTTACTAAGGCGAATTAATCAGAAACTTGCTTATTTTTTAAACTACTTTTAAAAAACAACGGCTGTTAATATTTTGGCATAGATTCGGGGTAATAGCAATGCATCAAAAAGCTCTTTAAATAGTTAAAGAAATCCATGAAAACCTACTAAGAGACTTAGATAAAAGAAAAAAAAATAGAATCGGTGTTTGAAGAGTGTAAAACAAATGAAAACTACAGCATATATATTCTGAGTGATTTCAAGAGTGAAGAGCTGTTCATATAGCGATGAATAACATATAGAAAGTCTGAATAGCTAAATTTCATCAGATTTCAAATATGGGCCCATTTATGCAATAGTATATGACCCAAACTCTCAGCAAGTTTTATGTAATAATACTGAAAGTTTTCTTCAACCTCTCTTTTCACAAAAGACCAGACAAAAGAGGTTCGAACAAAACCATGAGAGGAGAAGGAACTTCTTCCTTTTGTTGACGGACTTCCTTGACGTTCATTTCTGCTCTTTCCCCAACAACCCTTAGCACAAAAAGAAAAAAAATATATATTTTCCAAATCATGTCTATTTTCCGGATTAAAACCGTACAAGAATTTGTTCGAAAGATTTTCAATTAGCAATTCCATTGCACAACTTACTGTGTAATGAAACTTGTAAAAAACCTTTGTTTATACCTTCATCCTTTGTTAAAATAAGCGACCGTATCCTGCATTAAAGAAGTGATTGCTATTATGTCGTTATTTTCTCATTCAGATCATCCCTGTATTTATACAGTCTTGCTCAATTGCCTTCTATTTGTTGATGAAATTCTTTCAGGATGAGCTTTAAAATCTGTTTTATATTTTGCCTTACTTTAGTTTAATCTATTACTATAAAGGTTCTATCTCATTCATATTTATTCATTTTACTAATGTCAACTCATCACT
>NC_090736.1:74155217-74157717 GCF_036898095.1 Palaemon carinicauda
TATTATTATTATTATTAAACTACAAAACTAGTTGGAAAAAGCAGGATGCTATAAGCCCAGAGACCCCAACAGGGAATAAAGCCTAGTGAGGAAAGGAAACAAGGAAAAATTTTATATTTTAAGAATAGTAACATTAGAATAGATAATTCTTACATAAACTATAAATACTTTTACAAAACCAGAGGAAGACAAATTAGATAGAATAGTGTGCCCGAGTGCACCCTCAAGCAAAGAGAACTCTAACCCAAGACAGTGACTGAGTAACTTTTATGAATTAAAGAGTCTGACACACCCACCAGACCTACCTTTTCTCGATAGGTGAAAGAAGACATGTGTGGGGGCGGGGGGGGGGGGGGGGGGATTCATTTCAGTGATCTTTGCCTTCTCCAAGTTATTTAACCCATGTTTCAGATAATGCTAGCATATCTAAATATTTCTCGTTTATCAATTCTTGAATTTGAACAGTTTTATTACCTACAGATTGTATATTTACATAGCCACAGTTTATGACATCCCTAGTAACCCTGATCAGTATTTTCCGCTAGTCCTTTTCAATTATAATTCATTAGCTTTGCAGTCTCTGGAGTCTTCTGTGTGGTCGTTAGGTTTGATTAACTTTGTGCAGTTTAATACACTTTGACACTTGCGAATTACTATCCCTAGTGGAATATCTCCCTGAATATTTCCAGCAGACTTTATCATCATTCATAGACCTACATTCTTTTTCAAACTGTCCGTACATCTGGCAGGGGTAGCAGGTGATCACGTGGTACCTATAACGTATATTATCGATACCCCATCGTAACAAAACTTTGTCCCCATTATCATGAATAGCCCTCCGAACTTAAGCACATATTGGCTGCTCCCCCCCCCCCTCTCTTTTTCTCTCTCTCTCTCTCTCTCTCTCTCTCTCTCTCTCTCTCTCTCTCTCTCTCTCTCTCTCTCTCTCCCGAGGCATTTTTCTCCAGGACTACACTTATATTCTCTTCTATATTTTGGATTTGGTCCAGGCAGCAATTTATTTGAATCAAAGCATTTACTAACATCATCTTCATCAGTTTATACATTGCATATCATTAATTCTTATTTACGTTTTCCGATTGTTCTCGTTTCAGTGTCAGCCACCAATGTCCTGAATTTTGTTCGCCGCCTCTTCTCTGATCATATTGTTTGCAAAGTTTACAACAACATTGCCACCTGTAGTTGACATCGTGCTAAGTATAAGAATGTCTTCAAGTGCTTGTTTAACAGCACCTTTTTTTTTTTTTAGTAATTTTAGTTGTTGTATTAGTTGATTTAATTATCAACTGATTTTTTTTTTCCTTAACTTTGTCAGCAAACGTCGGTTTCTCCGGTTTTAGGTCTATCATTTTTAGAAGTGTTGTTTATTTCATTCTATATTCATGGCAAGAATGTCAACTTTCTCAGTGATGTCCGTGGTCTGGGTGGAATTTGCAGCGTCTGCGCTAGGGGTCCGCTATTTTGTTTTTCCAAGTCGATCTATTTTCGCATCTTGTTCATTCTGGGCCAGATCTCTCACGTTCACACCTTCCTTTAATTTCGATATTGCTAAATTATTTGTGTCTGGCTTCAAATACGCAGTGTAGGCATAACCAATCTAGGTTATTCCGTTCATTATCAGTGAAGGCTGTCACTATATGCACACATTTCTTATGGTAGAGTCTATTACATTCACATATTATCCATTTTTTTTCGTTCTCCCCTCTCGTGTTATTACATATGAGGAGCAGACATAGTTAGGAGAAGACATAGTGTACTGTTTCTTATCACTTGGGTTTCTCCATAAGATTAACTAATACCTTTTAAATGATATTCTAAGCTAGAAAAACAAAGTTTAAAACACGACTCAGGGCGTATATAGCAGAACTTCACACAACACTTCCACACTCTAGCACTCCCAATTCAATAAACCCAATTTTTTTTTTTATATCAGTATAAAAACTGAGAGCCAATAAAAAGAATATTTAAGTATAGAATTATAGATTTATGGCCACAAAGAAGCACATATTTTAAAATCCCTTTTAATTTAAAGCAGATTATCTAATTTCCATGTATTTTTTTTATTAGTATGTGTGTGTGTGAATGTGTATAGAACTGGGATGTATGACATTTCCTAGGATAAAAAGAAATCTCGTTCGGTTTCAGATTAGAAAAAAAAAATGGTACTATTTGTTTCCTTTATTATTTTATGCCGACCAGAGCTTCGAATCACTTTTTCTGGATTTCAGTGTCAAGATTACAAAGGTTGAACAATAGAATTATATCCCAGCATAAAGGTCTTGATGATAAGAATTGCAAATGCAAAAATTTATGGAATCCGAAAATTATATAAGAAATTCTGATTAATGGAGTCCGTGGTTTTTTTTTTTTTTTTTTAATTAAATGGAATGGAAAATTTCCTGATCGATTTTAAAGTATATGAATTAATTTTCCAAATTTTCCATACAGGATACAATCACCGATTTCACTACCTTCCTCC
>NC_090736.1:74170217-74175217 GCF_036898095.1 Palaemon carinicauda
AATCTCATGAATTGAAGGATTGTATGACATTTAAGCAATGGTCAGCTGAAAATCAGATGGACTTTTTAAGAAAAAAGGGAGTTTGCTACGCCTGTCTCCGAACGGGACATTTCTCCAGAAATTGTGAGAAAAGATTTCCATGTAGGGTAAAAGTAAATGGTGAGGTGTGTGGTAAACATCATCATTCAAGTTTACACACACTATTTAACAATCCAAATAATTCAACAATTGATGCCACAAGTAACTATTTAAGTAAAAAAGGTGCAATTCTGATGACTGGGTTTGTTAACAGTGAAGGGAAGTCTATCCCCACGTTGTATGATGCAGGAAGTAACATTAGTTTAATTACATTTAGAATGGCAAGGAAACTAGGACTCAAAGGTATTCCTATACAATTATCTATGACTAAAGTTGGTGATCACACAGAGGAGTTGGATAGTTGTGTTTATGAAGTATCATTAAAGGATCAAGCAGGAATAGAAAAACTTATAGAAGTTTGTGGCGTGTCTGAAATAACTGCTGTTCATCATCATATGGATTTGGGAGAAATAGCAAGGAAACTGGGAGTACAGGAGAAACACCTTCAAAGGCCAGAGGGACGTATAGAGCTGCTAATAGGATCAGATTACTGTACTTTATTGCCACAAGTCATAAAAACAGTAGATAATATTCAATTATTGTCCAATGATTTTGGACTCTGCATTAGGGGTAGATTTGATGAGAAGGAAGGTGAAAAGAAGTACTGTGTTCAAATTAATCATATAAGCTACGATGACACTGCTGATTGGCATTTCAGGGCTAAACCAAATGTGGGTAAATTAGTGGAGAATTATTTCTTGGATGAAAGTTTGGGAACGGAGTGTATCCCAAAATGTGGAGGTTGCAAATGCGGAGAATGTTCAGTAAAGGGAAATTTAACTATTAGGGAAGAGAGAGAACTCAAACTCATTGAAGATGGATTAACTTATGATGAAGAAAACATGTGCTGGATATCTAAGTATCCTTGGATTTCTGACCCTTCTAAACTGCCAAATAATTTTCCAATGGCTTATGCTAGATTGAAGGCTACCGAAAAGAGACTGAAAAGGCTGGGAGCAACACAATGCACAAAATATCAAGAACAAATTCAAGACATGTTGGATCGAGGGGTAGCGGAAAAATTATTGAAGTCAGAGCTGGATTATAAGGGTCCAATCTTCTACTTACCCCACCATGCAGTTTATAAAACAGATTCCTCATCAACCCCAGTGAGAATAGTATTTGATGCTGCAGCATCATATCAAGGAATATCTCTGAATGACCTACTTGCAAAGGGACCTGATGTAATTAATAACCTATTGGGAATACTATTACGATTCAGGGAAGGAAAGATAGGCGTGGTTGGTGATATTAAAAAGATGTACAATACTGTAAAACTTTCAGAAGAGGATATGCATACTCACAGGTTTTTATGGAGAAACTTTGAGTTAGAAAGAGATCCTAGTCATTATAAATTGAAGACTGTTACATTTGGGGATAAACCCTCAGGATCTATTGCAATGATGGCACTTCGTAAAACTGCAGAAATTAATAATTGCTTTCCGCTAGCATCCAAGATGATAGTAGAGGACTCTTATGTTGATGACATCATCAGTAGTGTTAACTCGAAGGATTGTGCAATGAAAAGGATTAAAGAAGTAGAAGAAGTATTAAGATTGGGAGGATTTCAGATTAAATACTGGGTTTTATCGGGAGAGGATAAGGATAATAATGCTAGGGTTTTAAATACTGAACAGGAAAAGGTTTTGGGTTTAAGTTGGAAACCTAAACTGGATACTTTCTCATATAGGGTCAAACTCAATTTCTCAAAAAAAACCTGTGAAGGTAGAATAGAGTCGGATGTGAACTGTGATAATTTTGAGAGTTGTATGCCACCTCTGTTGACTAAGAGAAGTGTACTATCACAATTTGCAAAGCTGTATGATCCTTTGGGACTCTTAACACCATTCACACTGAAGACAAAGTTATTGATGCGTTCTATCATTGTAGAAATTAATGAGGGACATTCAAGGGGATGGGATGATCCTATTAGTGATACCTTATACTCTGAAGCTAAAAATTTGTTTAGGGAAATGTTTGAAATTGAAAATATCTGTTTTAGTAGGTGTGTAAGGCCTGCAGACGTAATTAAAGACCCAGAGTTGATCATTTTTTGTGATTGTAGTATAAAAGCGTATGGAGCTGTAGCATATGTTAGATGGGAAAAGCAAGATGGTAATTATTATGTAAACCTTCTTTGTTCAAAGAATAGAATAGCGCCTATGAAACAAATCAGTATACCACGATTAGAACTGTGTGCTGCTGTTTTAGCATCGAGATTGAGGGCAACCGTTGAAATCAATATGAGATACAAATTCTCTAAGGTAATCCACATCACTGACAGTGAGATAGTAAGAGCACAGATCCAGAAGGAATCCCACCAGTTTAATTCCTTTGTTGGAATTAGGGTTGCAGAAATTCAGTCCAAAACTGAACCCATAGAATGGTTTTGGGTATCTTCCAAGGAAAACAACGCTGATTTGACTACTAGGAAATGTAACCCCAGAGAATTAGATACAGAATCTGTTTGGCAAAAGGGTCCAGAATTCCTGTATCAAGATTCCTCGGAATGGCCTGTAAAACAGAGTACAGTATCGGATCTTCCTGATGTTGTTTTCGCAAGAGTGGCCTTAAATGAAGGAGAAATTAATTCAAGTAGCCAGGTGATTGATATCCAAAGATTTAGCAATATGAAAAGACTGTTATCAGTGATGGCTAGAATTATTAGTGCAATAAAGAAAAAATCGTTTAAGGCTATATTGTGCGATCCTAGTACAGAAGAGATACAGCAAGCTGAGTTGTATTTCGTCAAAAACGCTCAAGCAAGTTTGCCACAAGACTGGGAAAAGAGGTATAGACGTTTAGGACCAGTTTCGAGAGAGGATGGCATAGTCACCGTGGGTAGCAGGATGTCCAAATGGTTGAAGGACAATTGGGATCAGAATCAGTTTATACTTCTCCCATCAAAGCACCCATTCTCTTTAATATACCTGTCTCACATACATCAAAAGGATCACAGTGGAGTTGAATCAAGTCTTGCTAGAGCTCAAGTGAAATATTGGATATTGGGAGCAAGGAAAACAATGAAATCTATTAGAAAACAGTGTGTAGTATGTCGAAGAATTGACAAGATCTGTACATCACAAGCTATGGGAGAGTTGCCAAAAGAGAGACTTGAACCATGTCCTCCATGGCATAATGTTAGCCTAGATCTTTTTGGCCCTTTCTGGGTTTGTGATACTGTAAAAAGAAGAGTGAAAAGGAAAATATTTGGAGTAATTTTTAATTGCATGGTTACAAGGGCTGTACATTTGGACATTTCTGAGGGTTATGATACTCAAAACTTTCTTACTGTACTGAAAAGGTTCACATGTCTAAGAGGATTTCCAAAGAAGCTTTACAGTGATAATGGTACGCAGTTGGTGTCTGCTAACAAGGAGTTGAGAGAAATGGTTACTCAGTGGAATAAAGGTTTAGTGTTTAACTTTGGAAAATTTGAAGGTTTAACCTGGGTATTTAATAAATCTGCTGATGCCCTATGGGAAAACGCTTGTAGCGAGTCGTTAATTAGACTGGTGAAGAGGTCACTCACCAGAATCATAGGTGAATCAGTCATATCTTTTGGGGAACTACAATCTGTAATGTATGAAGTTGCCAATATGTTGAATGAACGGCCTATTGGGTTTAAACCAGGGGAAAACTTTACCGAAGGGACTGTGTTAAGACCTAATGATTTACTATTGGGTCGATCTACCATCGAAGCTCCTTGTGGATTTTGGAATGAGAGAGTTAATTTTAATAAGTCATATGCATTTAAGATGAAAATAGTAGATTTGTTTTGGAATAAATGGATGAAAAATTATTTTCCAACTCTTATTGTAAGACAAAAATGGCATGTCAATGTAAGAAGTGTAATGAAGGGTGATATTGTACTTGTTAATGACCAAAATGCATTGAGAGGAGAATGGAAATTAGCACAAGTGGTAGAAGGGATGCAGGGAAGAGATGGAAAAACAAGGGATGTGGTACTCAGATATAAGATAAATAAGTTTGGAAATCGGTATTTGGGAGAACCTGATAAACTAATGACCAGATCGGTGCATAAATTAGTGGTGATACTTCCGGTGGAAGAACAGTAGACTTAAGTGGCATTAATCTGTTGTGGGGGGAGTATATTATGATCATCATCATAATAGTTTGTATTTATGTGGATGTGGTAATATTCTGGTTAATGTAATTCATGTACATGTTAAGTTGGATAAATATTGGGAATTGTATTTGGTAATATTGTAACTTTTGGACAATTCGAAATTACTGAGAACATGTTGCTTTAGTTAGAAGCGGCATTTGTAGTACTGTCGGATTGTTCCAAGGATAGGAGAATGTCGCAAAATTCTCCCGTCCTTGGGATTTTCTTAGTTGTACTTTTCACCGCCTCAGTTTTCATTGTTGTGATTATTGTAGTGTAATTGCCATTCGTGATTGACATATCCTTCGTGTCATAGGATGCAGTGTTACTTTTTGTGTAAATTATAATTAGCTGGTTCTGCATTTTTTATGAAATTTTATTAGTAAACTTTGCATTAATGTTCGTATTGTCATTGTATTCGGGGACATAATGAGGATACGGGCACGAGAAATTATAATGGTCTGATACTGAAAATCCTTCAAGCAAGTTCTTTGTTGGTGCGGGGAAGCAGTGCAGGACGGTGTTATGACTGACAAGTGTCGGTGGCAGTGTATAGACGGATGGCGTATTCAATTAATTACCATGGCTAAGAATGGGCGGTCACATTGTAAGTTGAGCGGGTATGCATTTGTCGTGTACTGTTCATTTTGCATTATTATTCATTGCACTATTACTATGTATTATTGTTAATGTATTATATATCAAATGTGATTTTATTAAATGTATGGTTGTT
>NC_090736.1:74180217-74195832 GCF_036898095.1 Palaemon carinicauda
TTGTTCAGGCAACCGAAAAATATCTATTCCAAAGAAAGGATGCTACTGACCAACCAGAACCTTTGGTTAAACACCTAGAAAACAGAAATGTTGAAACGGCTAGGAACAAGACTAATAATGCAATTTTTATAGGAGTTCTCCCAAGAATCAATTTCAGCCACTTCACCCTCTGTAAGACTATAGGGATGAAGGAAAGAAATGAAATGTTTGAGTCCATATGCTATGAAAAGAAGGTTTAATTTATAGATCCTTGGGACACTATCTACGACAAGAGAAAATTATACTATAGAGATGGAATACACATTAGTACAATTACTTAGGGAGACAGAAGAGAAAGGACAAACTTGACCTTTAGAAAATCAGTCAACATTAAATAGAGGGAATTTGGCACAAAACTTATATATTGCAGATAAAATTAAAATTGAAATACTAATTAATCGGGGAAACTAGCATAGCAACAGAGGAAAAATAAAAAAGATAGAAAATTTCCTCAGTGGTTCAATTTAATGCTCAGTCACATAAAAACTAAATGGAAACTTCATGGCAATAATAGCTAGTGAGGAGGTAGATATCATAGGCACTGCTGAGACCTGCATTCAAAAAAAAAAAAAAAAAAAAAAAAAAAAAAAAAAAAAAAAAAGATTTTACCGGAGAATACGAAATCCCAGGTTTCATGCATTTGAAGAAGGACTGCACTACTAAAGAAGGTAGAAGGTAAGGCTCTATTTTGAAAATTACCTAAGCCGGATAAAAATTATATTAGAAACCGTATATGAAGTGACAGATGCAAATATTAACACCATAAGGACAATTTTCTCTTCTAGTAATATAAAAACCACCAAATCAATCCCATGATCAGGACAAAGAGCTGTAGAGACAACTTAGACAAGATATTAACAATAAACTATCTGTCCTAATGGGGGACTTCAATGCAGTAGTAAACTGGGACACTATAAATTCTACATCATACACAGAGGGACACAGGCTACTAGAATTTGTCAACAATGAATTACTCCATCAATGGGACGATAAACCAACTAGGGGAAACAACATACTAGGTATTTTTCTAAACACAGAAGAAAATTTAGTATACAGTGTCTCAAAAGTTTAAAAAAAATGGCAAAAGTGACCGTAGAATAGTTAGGTTACAGGTAAATATTCCTCATGTAAAAGAAAAGAGAATTATAAAAATCCTAGACTACAGAGGGTGTTAATGGATACAACTGAATGAATATACAAAGAATTTAGAATACGACGAAACAGGAAACATAAATACAGAAAAAAAATAAAATAAAATGATAAAAAAAAACACACATAAAGGAAACATAAATCAATGTGTCCACAACCTTTAATACGTGAAATTTCTGAACGCAAAAAGTTAGTCAGATATTTCGATAAACTAGTTAGAAATACCAGGATAAATGAAGAAAATCCGAAAGAATATTTTCATATGTAAACAGTAGAAAACCAATCAAAAACATTAGCTCTTTGAGAGACTTGGAGGGTAATCTTATAAAAAAGAAAAAATATTTGGAAAAAAGTTATCTGATGAATGCATATTTCACAATCGCATTCACTAAGGAAGAATCAATGACTCTCCCCGAACCAGCTATCAATACGAAAGGTCACAACAACTAAGGAAAATCACCTTCACTACACAGGATGTCAAAAAGAAAATAAAGGGACTCAGTAAGTCTTTGGCACCATGTCCAGATGATATTCATCCAACAGAGATTATAGAAGTAGAAGACGAGATATCCCCATACTTTTACAAAATGTTCCAAAAGATAGCCAACGAAAGGAAGACATCACAATCATGAACAGAAGGCAATATTAGATTCAATATTAAAACATATAGAGAAAATTAGTTTTGAGACAGACAGCCAACATGGTTTTAGACAGAATGGATTCTGTGTAACAAGTTTCTTGGAGTTTTTTCACTTCATATATAGCATTTATTACAAAATCAGGACAATAGACATAATATACCTAGACTTTCAAAAGGCTTTTGACAAAACCCTTCAAAAAATAATGGTTTAAATTAGAGCAGTAGGCATCATTGACAAGCCAGCTGAATGAATAAGTCTCAGAGTAGGCAGCTGTTATTTACAAGCAGAGTACCTCAAGGATACCTCCTTGTCCCATCACGATTTTTAATGTAAATTAATGACATAGATATAAGGCTAACTAGTAGAATAGCCAAATTTGTTGACGATTCTAAACTGGACGTGGATGCAGCGAACATAAAAGACGTAAAAGCCTTAAGACAAAATCTAATTAAGTTGGGTGAAAGGTCCGAAAATGGCAAATGCCTTTCAACTGTTGGAAATGCAAAGCTATGCATATAGGTTATAGTATCCACAAACAGATCACTCCCTACGGGGTAATAAAATAGAAAGTGTGGACCAGGAGAAATATCTATGAATTATTATTAGAAATGAATTGAAGTTCAGTAAACAAAGCATGAACGAAGGAAGCATAGGAATGATAAGTTACATGGAGAGAAAATTCAAAAACAGAAACGAAGACACTGTACTTAACGGATTTTGAGCGAAGCGAAAAATCTATTTTTTGGTGAGGTAGCCATGTCGTCCTGATGGAAGTTCCTAATTGGTAGTTTTCTAGGGTATATTTCACTACAGTGATATTCCCAGAGAATTTTACCTTAAGGTATCCAGAATTAGGAGTGAATAGCCCTAAATAATCTCACAGGGATATCGCATAATATCAGAGGACGTATTCTTGACACGTCACATAGCTATCTTCGCCCCGAACAGTATTAGCGCTTCGATCGGGAAATAGTGACAAGAATCTGAAACGAGAATGAAAAGAGAGTCGCTCATAAGGCATCTCTCCTATTCCGTTTCCAGTGTGTATCTGATGAAGACTATCTCACCCAAAAATAGATTTTTCGCTTCGCTCAAAATCCGTTTTTTGGGCTGAAGCCATGTTGTCCTGATGGAAGTTTACCAGAGCATTACTGTATCTGTGGATTCCCAATCAGTGCCGTACTCTCAAGAAAGTATTTTCCTGGTCCGTCTAGACCTAGAAACCTGTGATGTTACCGTCATACATCATTTCATCTAAGCATGAACTATGTTAGTGCTTCCTGCCCCCTACAGGGATGAGTCATACTAGACTCTGGAAAAGTCTCGAGGAGTACATAATAACTTATGGATGACAAAATGACAAGCTTGTATAGTGGTCTCGCCCTATACATTATAAAGCAAAGTTTTTATAAGAGTCGCCAAAGTCAGAATGAATTTGTGACACCTTCCCCAATGTGACCACTCTTAATAACTATCGGATAAAGGTCATATCCGCATAGGAACAAATTTGCATCTCTGCTACTCTCCTGTTAGGGTACCACCTCAACCCTTCCTAAGGAAGGGTTAAGGAGAGTGGACTTTGCTTGAATCAGGGAACAATCTTAAAGACATACCATGATAAAAATATCCATATTTAATCTTAATGCTCAGTATATACTGTATCTAATAAAAATGAGTGTGGGCGAATAAAACGCAGGGTTCACTATGAACTAGTTTATTAGAATTTAATAAACGTGCATATCAAATCTACCTTTATAAAATTTATAAAAAGTGGATGATATCTATTAAAGCACACAGAAAACAGTCAACAGAAAATATTGTTTCATCTACCATGAAACAGACTTGCCACTTCAAATGAATTAGTAATAATGCTACAGTCTGTATACTGTTTAATTACACTAGCGTAAGAAACGCTTGGCACAAGTGTCCGTATTATGCTATAGTTCACCAACGTCAATGGAACAGTTCGTAAGGACACTTTCGTGGCCTATCGCTCAGTGTGTAGTACACAGAGTGACTACATACCCACCCTCTTAATTAATCGTCCCAAATTAATTACACTGTTCCTTGAAGAGTTAAAACAGAAGGTTAAAGGATTCTACCTGCTGCTACCACAGATTACTTGAGTTGCTCCACTTGCTTTGCATAGTGCATAAAGAACACCTTGGATGACCACCAGCTGGTGTATGAACAAAGATGTTCAAGGTCCATATAAATAAGGAAATTTTATGGAAGAAGCAACTCCTCTCGGATCATGACTAGCGGGTGTACTGTCAGGACCCGATTTGCGAATAACACAGGTGAGTTTCGCCCTTAGTAATAGTAAACCTTGAGCCCGAGGTTTCTCCTCTGAACAGCTGTCCTCACAGAAAGTCTGAAGCTCAATGAAGATAGACCTTTAGGCACCCCACTGGACATAGATATACATCTTCCTTCAGGGGGTAGATTCTCTAGGTACCCCACCTGATGGTGGGTAGCATGTTCTTGGTAAGAAACTAGGGAGAAAAAATCATGAGATGTAGGTTTCTGGCTTTTTGCAATGAAGCGAAGAGAGTCGACTTCTGTACTGGCTGAGACAGGGAGGGATCCGGTAGTGGAACAAATTTTAGGCGTAATTCCAATGCCAGAGAGAACCACACGCTATTTAGCCACTTGTATGACACTATTGCCGCCTTCCCTTTGAAGGATCTCAGCTTGTCAAGGACCTTCAAAAGGAGGTTATGCGGAGGGAACAGATAAATACCGGACCATCTGTTCCAGTCTAGGGACATAGCGTCCACGGCTTCCGCTAGCGGATCCTCGTATGGGGACACATAACAATCCATTTTCTTGTTGTCTTTCATCGCAAAGAGGTCTATCTGCAGCTCCGGGACTTGACTCGAGATGAAGGAGAACGATCCTGCGTCAAGGGACCATTCTGACTCTATTGGTGTAAACCTGGATAGAGCGTCCGCTGTCACATTGAGGAACCCTTGAATATGAACTGCTGACAGGTGCCATTTTTTTCCTTTCTGCCAAACGAAAAATGTCCAACATCACTTGGTTGATTTGTGGTGACCTCGACCCTTGTCGATTCAGGCATCTCACTATCACCTCGCTGTCTAGAATCAGTCTTATGTGGGTCGAGTGGCGAGGAGATACCTTTTTTAAAGCCTTCCTTTGAGGCATCTGTGTGGATAGTTACTGACAGGGGAGGAGGTAGAAGAAGTATTGATTTCTTCAGTTGCTTGGCATTGTACCACGGCTTGAGAAGCGATCGCAGTCGAGTCGGTAGAGGTCTTATTAGATCTCTTCGCGCGTTTGATGCGTATTTCCTCCAGACTCCTGTTGCATCCTTTAGCTGTGCTTTTAGCACTGGATCTGTTATTGAAGCAAACTGTAGAGAGCCCAGCACTCTCTCCTGTTCGCGTCTTGATATCCGTTTGGATTTCAGCAGTCTCTTGACAGATCCTGCTATTTCCTTCCTCTTCTTCCCAGGAAAGAAAAGTCGACGTGACTCCAAATTCCAATGGATTCCCAACCACTGAAATTTTTGAGCTGGAGAAAGTCGAGACTTTTGTATATTGATCTTGAATCCCAGATGTTCCAGGAACTGGATCACTCTCTTAAAAGCTTGCATGCATTCTGTCCTGGATGCTGCCCACACCAGCCAGTCGTCCAAGTAGGCTACTACTTGGACCCCCTTAAGGCGTAATTGACGGACGGCTGCGTTTGCGAGCTTCGTGAAAATCCTTGGGGCTATGTATAGCCCGAAAGGCATGGCTCTGAAGACGTAAAGTTTTCTATGTAACTTGAAGCCTAGGTAGGAGGAGAGGTGGCGATTAATTGGAACATACCAATAAGCATCAGACAAGTCTATAGAGACAGTACTGTATATGCCCTCTTGGGCAGTAGGGTCCTTATGTGTTGAAGTGTGAGCATTCTGAACTTATAGTTCATTATGAACTTGTTGAGTGGCGACAAGTCGAGAATGACTCTGAGTTTTTCTTAGTCCTTCTTTGGAACACAAAACAGCCTCCCTTGAAATTTGATGGACTTAACTTTCCGTATCACTCTTTTGTCTAAAAGCTCTCGGACGTATTCTTCCAGAACGGGGGTTGAGTGTTTGGAGAATTGAGGAAATTGAGGTGGAGGGCTGCTCGTACTCCAACCTAGTCGATTCTTTATTAGGCTGTGGGCCCAGGGATCGAAGGTTCAGCGATCCCTAAATAGCTGTAGCCTCCCTCCTACTGGAAGCATCTCACTTCTGCTGTTGTGGACCTGAGGCCTTGCCCCCTTAACCGCGTCCTCCCATGGATCCCTTTCCTCTTGAAGGGTGTCTAGAAGAACCTCTGGCTTTTTCTCTAGCCCTCAAATGAAAGGAAGAAGTCTGCCTTTCAAAGGCTGGGTTAAAACTGGCGACTAAGTTGCCACTTGTTGAGGTAACAGTTGGTACGTGAATGGAGGTTGTGCCATTATCTGAGGCACCGCGGTCACAGAAAGGTGTTGCTGTTGTTGCTGTCGGTAAGGTATAGCCAGCCGAGAAGATGGCCTAGGCCTTTTTGTCTTCTTCTTGGGTAGGGGACCCTCATCCTGAGAAGACTTCCTCTTAAGATCTAAGCCCCACTTTTTGAGAAGGTTCCTATTCTGTGTGGCAGCCTTGTCTACTACCTCTTTAACCACATCATTGGGAAAGAGGTCTTTACCCCAGATACAAGAGAATATTAGTCTCCTCGGTTCATGCCTCACCGCAGCCGAGGCGAACACGAACTCTCTACAGGCTCTCCTAGCTTTAATAAAGCTATAGAGATCCTTCGTAACTGTGGCCAGATGAGTTTTGGCCACTACCATGAACATGTCCTGGATCTTGGGGTCACTTGCCATTGTTTCCAATGTCGTTTGCAACGACATCGATGCCGCAAGTCTTTCCTTCATCTCTTGCTCCCTGCGCAAGATAAGCTCCGACAGCTTAGGGAGTTCCTCGCCGAACTGACGCTCAGCAATATCAGCTTCCAGCTTCCCGACTGAGAAGGTAAGGTGTACGTCCTTCCAGTCTTCTTGGTCCAAGGGCAAGGTCATAGATAATGGCTTGCACTCCTCCAAAGAGGGGCATGGTTTCCCTGCCTACTCCGCCTTTAAGGCTGCCTTATATCCCTTTTCCATGAAGGGAAAGGCTCTGGTAGGAGAGGCCACAAAAGAGGGAAGCTTCTTACTCAAGGCTGGCACCTTTGAGTTCGGGAAGCCACTCTCTTTCATCGAGCTCGATAGTAATGCCTGAGCTTTACTATGGTCCAAAACTTTGACCTCCTTCGGCTCAGTCTCCTCCTTTGAGGCTGGCTCCTTCTTAAGGCGGACATAACAGTCCGGGTAGGAATCCTTATTGGGCCAAAATTCCACCTCTTCCAGGGGAATTGCTCCCAACTTTTCAGATATGACGATCTTCCCGATTGTCATTGGCATATGTTCGGCATACCTCCAAGGATTGGTATTCGAACACAAAGGAAGATCCTTCACGTTGAGTTGCTTCTGGGGCCCACGTGATGCTGCAAGTCTACGTATCTTCAGTTTCATTGCAGCCTCCTTCTTATCATTCTTCTTCTGAATTTGTTGGATCATCTCAACAATAGAAGAAAGAATCCTTCCCAGGTCATCTGGGATAGCACACGATGTAGAGGGAACAGGTTCTGGTTCCGGAACCGATGTAACCGACACCTCATCAATTTCTTCCTCTTCTACCCAAGGAGTCTGGCAGAGCTCCTCCTCTTGACCTTCTCCTAGAAGGTCCTTCTCTGTAGAGTCCGACACCACCGACATCCTATCGTCCAATTGGATGTCTTGAAGCGCGGCCGAGACTTCAGAATCCATCGGATTCTGGGTAGTTGGTATCTCCACCTGAGGCTGGGGGATGATTGCATCAGCCGATGCTTTAGGGAAAATGTAGGCCGTCATCTTCTCATTTGGAAGGTAGGGGCCTGAGGTGTTTTTCTGAAAACCCCTCACCCAGGATCGCAACTTTTCCCTGGCAGCATCCCTTAACTCCGTTGACTTGGGGTTGTCAAAATCCTCAGTAATCAGGTTAGAACAGACTGTACAAACCTGAGGGTCCCAATACCGGCGATCACCTCTGGAGGCTGCGCATGCTGCGTTCCTCCTACAAAATTGATGTCCACAGAAGAACTTACTGCGGACATTACAGAACACACTCCCACACTTCGGATGGTCCTCCTGTAAAGAGAAGAAAAATCTATGAGTATCAAGTGAAGGCTTTTCACTTATATTGAAACATTTAGCTTATATAGAAAAGCTATAAAAGAAAGAAGGAAAGACACATACTTGTATTTCCTGTCCAGTCAATTGCCGTAACCTCCCAAAATATTAAAACTAAGGTTAATTCTATACTGGAATACCTTATGTAATTTCCTAAACGGAAATTTAATGTGTAGTTTTAATATACGGGATTGAAAGAATACAGAGAGAACTCGCTTTCTATATAAAGTACGGTCTCAACAAAAGGCTTTACAAGATAACATTAAGTATGATGAAGAACGTTAGTGTTATCACAAACTCTGTACAGCAGTTTCTACTAATGCATTGTGTACTACACTACGAATATAGCAACTACTGTATATCGCATGCTATTGTGCCGGCCGGCAATTACCCCTTTATAGATCAAAGATATACTATCTTTAACTAATAGGCAGCAGCCCTCTGATTCGCGACTCTGTGCTAGCCGGCAATCATTGCCAGCCGGCAATCATTGCCAGCCGACGGCTGAAAACATTAAAACCTGGCTGCCGGCCGCTAATCGTAGCGGCCAGCGGATTCGGGCTGTGATTCCACTGCTGGCCGGCAAAGGTAATAAAACCATGCCCGCCGACAGTAGCCAAGAACCAAAAAACCTCTACCTGCCCGGCTATCGGCTGTCAAGCAGGCAGCCGGGATAGGGGTGCAACACAATAGTCAGAGAAACAGCATGGATATAAGGTTATAAGGCGACATGCCATACGACCTTCCATCCAGAAAGAGTGAACTTATGGAAGGGGAGAATGTAGCATTCAGGCTTCCAAAGAATCCACAGCCTGCCGGGCTCTACAACAGACATGGAAGAGAGACCAAAAGAGGTCTGGGGTTCACTCTGCAAAGAACAAAGGGTCTCTGCCGGCCGACACGTAATGCCGGACGGCAGAGAGCTGAGCCGGTCCTCCATCCTAACCTATGCTAGGTATGGAGGAAGGACTATGGCCAGGAAAATAAAAGAAAGAGAGGTGGGGAAGGGATAAGGGTACTAAAGACTTCGTTCTAGCAAGAGACACACTCAGCAGTTAGGGAGCTCATCCTAACCAAGAGTTGTCTATTAGGGAGGAAGACTGGCAATGCTTGCTATCCTCTTCCCAACCAAAACAAAGTTAGGTGAAGTTATTTCGTCGGGCAACCGAGAAACTCATTCTCCAGCCCGAGAAAAAACGACACAGGACAGTCTGCTAGGCCACTAGAGGAAGGAGTCATCAGAAACCTTCAGACATGGACTAGGGAAGCAAAGCTTCCTGTGTCTGCCCCTAACCTAGCAAAGGAGACTCATTCTCCATGCTAGGAAGAAGCAGACCACAGACTAAAAACTCTGAAGTTCTGCCCAAACACAAAAACCAGTCACTCTGGTTATCAGGACAGGGCAGAAATATCCTAGAATAGTAATACCTGGGTTAATATACAGGTAGAACCACTAGGATTAAGCCAAGGGCTTTCAGAGGGAGAGAGGGATTTAACTTGCCTCCGGAGGAGAAAAGAACAATTAGGGATGTGTGAAAGTATACTACTGTACCTAGAATACTAGCTAGGTAAGGTGATAATTGATTACCTAAATCACCGAAACTTTCTCACATACAATTTTGGAAAAAACATTCCACAATATCTTACATGTATAAAATATTTGCCTATAGCTTCAATGAAATAATACTCGGAAAAACTTATACCATGCATGGAAGTACTAATGCCAGACGTCTAGGCTACGAAGCCTCGCGAAAGGCAGGATCGGTACCTCGACCCGTGTCGAAATCAGGGAGCTAACACTGACCGAACAATATAAGCCTTTCTAGAGTAGCTAAATAGCAAAATTATTAAAGCGTAACAAACCGGGAACGTCGCTCTAGCTAACTAACTGACCCATAAGAGCGAGCGATAGCATCCAGGATGCCTCCTGTAGGCAACAGCTCTTGTTTACGTTAAAATCCTTTTGATTTAACTCAAAACGACAAGAGCTTACATTTATACATAGTAAAGATAATACAGTACTCAACTTTCCAGAGACAGAAGAGGCCGGAGAAGTCATCAAAAAGTTGAATTAAATCCAAAATAACGAGAGAACACAAGGGAAAACACCGAGTAGTTGAGCTACATGAAAAAGGACTAAAGAGGGCGCTACCGCCTTCATCAGATACACACTGGAAACGGAATAGGAGAGATGCCTTATGAGCGACTCTCTTTTCATTCTCGTTTCGGATTCCTGTCACTATTTCCCCCTCGGAGCGTTAATACTGTTCGGGGCGAAGATAGCTATGTGACGTGTCAAGAATACGTCCTCTGATATTATGCGATATCCCTGTGAGATTATTTAGGAATATTCGCTACAGGAGTTAAAATTCTTGATACCTTAAGGTAAAATTCTCTGGGAATATCACTGTAGTCAAATATACCCTAGAAAGCTACCAATTAGGAACTTCCATCAGGACGACATGGCTTGAGCCCAAAAAAGAAGATGTACGCAACATTTGCGAGACTCCCCTCTGGAATACGGAGTCCAATTCTAGGCTCCATGTATTCAGAAGATATAGATACTATGGAATTAGTACAAGCTAGGCTCACCAAACTGTTACTAGTTCCAACACTCTGACAATTTGGATATATACGGTGGCTGGAATGTTTAATCTTATTTGATCTTGAAACTCGTAGACTAAGAAGATACTTATAGAAGCATTCAAATTCTTAAGAGGAATAACAAATGTATATTAAAAAAACCTATTCACGCTTAGTACAAATTAGTCAGGAGAGACGGATAAAAACTGGAAATAAAAAGGTACAACCTCACCCATAAAATGTGGTAATTTCTTTACATACAGGATAGGATATACATGGAACATACTTTCATCGGATATAGAAAACAGCAGCACGGTAAACGAGATCAAGCATAAGTTAGACAAAATCATGAAAAGTATCTAATTGTTCAAACCAAATCCCTCTACCCAAGAGCGAATGGAGTCTTCCAAAGTGGAATACTCTCTCTCTCTCTCTCTCTCTCTCTCTCTCTCTCTCTCTCTCTCTATATATATATATATATATATATTATTTATATATATATATACATATATATATGTATATATATATATATATATATGTATAGATATATATATATATATATATATATGTATATATATACATACATATATATATATATATATATGTATATATATATGTATATATATGTATATATATACATATATATATATATATATATATACTGTATATATATATACCCACATTTACAGTATACATATATATGTGTGTATATATACATATGTATATATATATATATATATATATATTTATATATATATATTTATATAAATATATATATATATATATATATATATATATATAATCTTCATCACATATCTTTTCCTGTATTTTTTTGCCCGATCTTTTCCTATATTTCACAATGCCTTAATGTTTTCTATTGTTACCTTTTACTAGTATCACCACTTGTTATTATGGAGTCTTCTGGAATGCTTGGCAATATATTGAAAATATACTATATATGATAAAAACTAACATTTGTCCTAACCTTGAATGTAATCTTAATTCTCATCCCCGTAAGAAGTCAGCAAGGAAGGCAAAAAACAGTTTCACAGAGGCGATGTAAGTGATTGGAATGATTGAATGGAATCTCATTTCCATCATCCAAAAGAAAAAAGTAAATTATTGGAACTGGAATGGAAACAAAGGATCCCTTAACTCAGATATGGAGAGGACTGAGACATATATTATATATCTTTTCTTATCTTATTGACACAATTCCACTACTATATGTGGGGCATTCGGTCAGAACAGGAAGGAAAGGAAATTGAATTAAATTTCAATATCAGTAATAATAGGGCAATATAAGGCAAAACATTTTCTGCTATAGTTATTGATATCAATCTGATTTTTATATTTATGTTAACTAAAGATTTTTCGTACACTGAATTCTTTTTGTTATTTTACGTGTCTAGTTATTATTTCCATGTGCATTAAGATCCTTTACTGAAGAGAGTCTATGAATAAATGTATCACGCACAAAAATATTTTACAAGATTTGATTAAATCATTGTGACTTCAGGTGTAAAAGAATAATGGAAAATCCTGCAAGACCATCTCGTTTTGTGATACTACAGGAAACCTCGTGGTTATCTTTAGAAATGTTATATAGGATTACTATTAAAGTAATAAAATATGTGAAATACTTTGAAAGATAATAATCTACTTAAAGCAATTTTCAATGAGGTAAAAAAAATCTTTGTACTTATCGATGAAAAGCATTTCTAGAAGTCCGGATATTCCTTCAGCATTATTAACCTAGAAATTATCTATCTGTATAAATCAATTACATGATTCTTTTTAGTGTTTGCCCCCCCCCCCCCCTTTTTTTGACGGTACAAATAAAATTAAATTTATCCTACCAGAAGGTAATTTAACATCGCCCTGTTTGAAAAGCGATAACTTCAAGAATAAATTGGAAAAGGTTCTTCTATTAAACCTCGCATTACATTGTTATTGTATCTGAAGATGTACAACGATATTGTCCACTCAACTCTTCATATTGGAAAGATAATGCAAAAGACATATACAAAACTTCAAAAACAGTTGGTATGAACTTACATAACAAAAAACTTCTAGTCAAGACTGTTGTCTTAAAACAAAGTTGAGCCAATATAAGTTGTTGAATGCGATTCAATCCACTTTTGATTCCATCTTGCTTTAACTTCAACAACATATTAGTTTTAGAACTTGATTTTTTTATGTTTTGTTGTTGCTGTTGTTGTTGTTGATTTTGATGTTTTAATTGTACATTGAATAGGGCTGTTATGGATAATTATCTGTACTATTTAGCGTAGGAGTTTGAAAAGTTTACTTACTAAAATATTTTTTTCGGACCTAGGAGAGAAATTTGCCGTAAAAAGATTTTTTTTTTTTTTGTAGGATCTAACACATAATCTGTGGAAGCTCGTTTAACAAATTGTAAAAGAATGTTTCGAATAAAAGTCCTTTTGTGTTTCGTAAAAAGAGGCGTATGATATAAGGAATTTGTTTAGCTATCTTGTTTGGTGAAGAGTAATCCCTCCAGGATAAGTTTAATGACACTCGTCCAATTCATATATCACCTTGAAAATGAAAAAAAAAAAAAATGTCAAATATGTCAAACGCAAATGATATATAACTTTCAAGGAATTGTCTATGGGGGAAGATAAGAGTCCTAATATTTTGAACATCAGGATCAAGACCACACCTTTCGGAGAAGTCTACCATGAAATTTAACTGATAACCAATATATAATCTGTCTGATATAACTCAGTGTAATTTCAGGACGTAGCAAAATTTAGATCTTGCATTACCCTGTATATATATCGTCAGTATTACCGAGAATTATTGTAGTGTGGTGAGATTTAAGCACCTCATCCGTTTTCCTGAAGTACACTTTCAAAGTTTGTAAAAACAGCAATTCAGAGGAGAGAGAGAGAGAGAGAGAGAGAGAGAGAGAGAGAGAGAGAGAGAGAGAGAGAGAGCATATGAAGGAAGCATTATTCTTTCACTCTTAAATGAAGATGAAATATAAATTTCATGTAGATGAGTTTTTCCATATCACAGGTGTGAACCCGTACTCCATCATGTTGATTGATTTTTTTTCTTTTCCTCGCCTCTCTCTCTTATTCACATTAGAACTAAGAAGAATATTTTCGATATTATTTGGTTCAAGGAAATTTTTACTTTTACTTGAAATTAGAAATCAGTTTCTCTCAAGTTCTATAAAGTTTTCATTGTTTCATAGATGAATTTTCCTGTAATGAATTTGTCTTCTTTTCGACATACACGTATTTGTTCCCTCACTTCAAGATTAGGTTTATCTTTTTTCATATGCTGGGCTCTGCAAACTTTTTAACCTCTCATGTCTTCATTTCATTATCCTGTTATGTAATTGCGTTTTCTCTCTCTCTCTCTCTCTCTCTCTCTCTCTCTCTCTCTCTCTCTCGCTCTGATTTCAGCTTCTTATCAGCCCTCAAAGACATTTATACCATTATTGGAATGGAAATTCTCCACAATGATAATTCTTTCCCTCTTTGTAGCTTATAGTATTATATTTCCTAATGTTGCTTCATTTTTCATTTTGGTATGGACGAGACATATACATTAGATAATATTGAAGACAAACACATTGTGAACAAAAGGCTAAAGATGAGCAGTATAACTTACGCAATATGTTTTAGAAGTGTGAAAAAAGTGCCTCTTGTTAAAAACGTCCTGAATTACTAACCTTTTGAGTGCAAACTCTAGCTCGTTCATGTATATATTAATGCTAGTTTCATGTTTATGGTTTTCATAACGTTATTGTGAAGGTAAATTTGAACTGAACAATATAATCAATCTATTTCAATTATTCATCATTTCATTCACAAGTTTAAGGACCGCTCATGTATGGCAGAGGCAAGGGTCATTGACAATGCCCTAGTTGGACAAAATTATTATTATTATTATCATTATTATTATTATTATTATTATTATTATTATTATTATTATTACTTGCTAAGCTAGAAATTATTAAAGGAAATAATTAAACTACAAGAAAAGAACAATTTAAAATATTTTAAGAACAGTTTAAGAATTAAAATGGACCGTATTTATATAAAATGTAAGAACTTTATATATATATATATATATATATATATATATAAACAGAGGAAGAGAAGTAAGGTAGAAAAGTCTGCCCGAGTGTACCCTCAAGAGAGATGACTCTACCCCAAGGTTAAATGGAAGAGTATGGTACAGAGGCTATGGCACAACCCAACGCTAGAAAACTGAGCTTTTGTTTTGGCCTATCCTCCTAGCAGAGCTACTTACAGTATCTGTAGATTCTCCTCTACAATTACTGAGAGGAAAGTATATATATGCATGCATATATATATATATATATATGCATGCATATATACATACATATATATATATATATATATTATATATATATATATATATACATATATATACAATTATATATATATGTATATATATGTTTATATATATATATATATATAAATATTTATATATATATATATATATATATGTATATATATATATATATATATATAACTATATATAAATGTATATATATATGTATATATACATACATATATATATATATATATATAAATATATATATATATATATATAGATACATATATATATATATTATATATAACGTATATATATATATATATATATAGTATATATATTTATATATATATATATATATATAATTATATGTATATATTTATATATTTATATATATATATATATATATAAATTTATTTATATATATATATATATATATAGTATATATATATATATATACATATATATATATATATATATTATATTTATATATATGTATATATATATATATGCATATACATATATATGTATATATGTGTATATATATATATATATATACATATATATATATATATATATATATGTATATATATATATGCATATACATTATAATATA
>NC_090736.1:74206332-74218832 GCF_036898095.1 Palaemon carinicauda
CTTATTATTCGTTATCTCTTACTTATATATACAGTATATATATATATATATATATATATATGTATATATATATATATATATATATATACTTATATATATATATATATATGTGTGTGTGTGTGTGTGTTTGTGTGTGAGTGTAATTCCTGTTACTCCTGGGAGAACGGGGTACGCAGAGAGGTGCACTCAGAAACCACACTACCACGAACTGCTGAACCGACGTGTTGTAGTTAAGAAAAAACGCGGAAAAAGGGGCGGAAATAATTCAATGCGTGTGTGCGTGTGCATATCTATCTATTCAAAAGTTTTACGTTTTATTTGATGGGTTAGAACATATGTGAATTTTCACAAAAAACAGGTAATATCTAGATTGTCGTGACACAATGTGAAATATTCTGTACCCTCTGTGTAGTGTGTGTGTGTGGTTTTGTGTGCGAATTAGGTGATTGATGATTGTGTTTACTTATGAAGGAAAGGTTTTGAATATCTTATGACGATTTCAGCCATTCTTAATTAAACTGTAATTTTGTGTGGTAACAGCTTACCGATTTCACTTCAGAATATCTGTTTACACCATAATCAAAGAGACACACGTTCTTATCCTATTATCTAAAAGCGACTCTCTAGTCAACAACTCATTATGATAATTTTCATAAAAAAGATTCTGGAAATTATTGTTGTGAGACAAAACGACAGATCACAAACGAATCCCAAAAGGAAACAGATGCTGTTTCTTAGTAAAAGCAATGCAGTATCGAGGAAGGATTCTTTTGGCTCCTAATGAAGTCGGTGAAAGGAAAGAATTGCGTCGGTTGTAATCCATTTCTTATTCTAATAAAAACGCACATAGAGAAACTTTTATGAATCATATTGTCTGTGTTGTAATACTCTATACATTTCTAAAATGATGCATAAATATCATTGATCCTCATGTTAAACTGTAAGGGAAATATATTTTCCTTTTTTATACATGCGAAATAAAGATTATATTTTCATCTCTGTGTTGACGTTGCTGAACCTCTATATAATTGAATGATGATGCAAGAGTATCACTAATGGTAATGTAAAACTGAAAAGAAAGTTATTTTTTCAAATAGATTTGCATTTTTTTTTTACATGCGAAGTAAAAACTAAGTTTTCATCTGTCCGCATTAACGTTCCTTCTCCACAATAGTAAAAACTATTTAGGAAAAGTTAAACTCAATCTTGAATTATTTTGAGATCAGAGAAACGCTCCTTTTTTTTTTTTTTTTTTTTTCCTGACACGTACTGTTATTTTGAATGAAGTTAGCATTTAGACAAGATTTAATTCAGTTCACCTCTTTATAAAGAAAATGGAAAGTAGAGTGTCTGGTGTTTACCAGTGATGCTATTCTGATTGGGATTGTGAAGTGAATGTGCAGATAACTGGTAGGAGATTCTGAAAGTCTTTGCAAGAAGAGAAACTTGAGATGTATTTAGATAAGCAGAAATTTTGCGGGGAAATAGAAACATGGAGGATGGAACAATTATTGATTAGTGAAATATCGAAACAGGGTATATGTTTTTAAGATAGGTCAATAGGTTATTATGGTTAGTTTAAGAATCATTGAAAGGTTAAACATTAATTTCAAGTAGAGTGAAACGAAAATTGAGTGTGGAGTCCTGCAAGAGTTTATACATATGTTTGTACGAAGAAAATTTCCTACTAAGAAGAACTTGGGGATTTCTTCCGTCTGTATTAAAGCAAGGTTGTTATTAATAGCTCTCTGAGAACACAAGTTAAAAATAGTTAACATAATTGTAGATATGAGATAATAAACAGTTTCTGATATGTAGATTTGAAAATATGATTCATCATTGATTTCATTGTTCTGAATCGATAGATTAATTTATACTGTAAAATGATTCAATATTTTTTCATATTTTCAATATTGAATGGATTTTGCTTATTGTGTAATGATAGACTGACAACGTTTTGCTTATGTTTATTCTTTTAAAAATATAGTAAAAAGAACACATACTCATATTTCGAGTAGTTCCAAATGGAAAGTCTTACGAATAAATAATATTTCCATTTATACCTAAGTATTAGGTCCAGTCTCTGAACACGTTTTATGGGATTCAACTCGAACTATTTCCTTAAATTCCTTTCTTTAACAATCGGACAAAACACATACAGACAAAGCGATGAGAGCACACGGAACTTCAACCCTCTTATGTTGACACTTTCTTATCGTTTCTTTCTGGCCCCTCTCACACCACTATCCGCCTCCCCGAGACATTTGCTACCCTCAATGTGATCTCGTAAGAACTCCATTACAATTGTCTATTTTTCTAATTGTAAATGGAAAAAATATTAGAGAAAACAACTTTGAAACCGTAGCAGAAAATATAGGAAAAACATGGTTAAAACCATAGGAGAAAATACTAAAGAAACAAAGGAAAGCATAGCAAAAAATATTAGAAAAGCAGGGAAACCAATTTTGTTTTTTGTAAAACGGTTAATAATTGTCGAGAAAAAAAAATAAGAAAAAACATATGAATATATTTTAACTTTTTGTTGAAGGTATACCATTATACACATGCTTTTCACTTGGAAAGATATTTTGCAATGCTAGTTTATTTTATATTTATTTCATATATATGTAATTTGTTTGTTATGTTAAGCTTTTTTCACGTTTATAAAGTTTACCGTGATCATCCTTTCGGGAAGGACTTCGAAACACTATTAGCTTCGCATTTTCCATCAGTTTATTCTGATAGTTACGGAAAATCCAAATTAATTCTTATCTTAGAGGACACCCACACACTCTCCCTCTCTCTCTGCAAAATCAGCTGAGTGTTGCTGTATGCTGGTTAGTCTACTTATGTGATCCGAGAAATCGAGAAATCAGCTGATTTAATGCGGATAATAAAATGCTATCGATTGTAATATAGCTACAAGTTTTCGTGAAAAGTCGGTGATTAGTTGGAGGTCAGAAAAATTGGATAAAAAGTCGGCATTGTATAATTATATTGTGAATTAGTAAAAATCTGAACAAGATGGCGCTATATAACACAGGCAAGGCACGGAGGGATATTGTTACAATCAGCAAGAATAAATTCCATGAGTTGGCACAACAAGAACTAGACATTTTGATAACAGAGGTCGCTAATAGCTCCAACCAGTGTGACGGAAAAATTTTCTCAAACATTTTGAAGTAATATGATCCAACAAACTGGGGCAAGTCTTTAGAACACATCATCAAAATAATAGAAGAAATTCCAAAGAAGATCAAAGTGATAAAGACTCTTATAAAGAAAGTTTCCATCAATCAGCAGATTCCATCAAAGAACAATAAGGAGTCTAATATGGTGAATAAGGAGATTGATGCATTTGGAAAAAGAATGCCAAAATGGTGCAATACATGTAAGTTGTGGTACATCATTATTAATCCGCATCAACTGACTAGAAAATGCAATGCTTGTCATGTGTCAACACACCCTACATGCGCTGAAGTACAACAAAAAATGATTAATAAAGACACAAAGGAATTATGTGGTTAGTCTGGCTAGGAAATATAATTAAATCGAAACCGAAGAAGAAGAATAAGAAGAAGAAGATGAAGAAGATGAAGATGAAGATAAAGATGAAAATTTTAGGAAGAGCAAAAAAAAAAAAAAAAAAAAGAAGAAAAAAAAAAAAGATATAGTCTGTAATTTGCTGAGAAGAGGGAATTGCAGTTTTGGCGAAAGAGGCTACTACAAGCATCCAAAGATATGCCATAATTATGAAATATAAGATAAATGTGCATATTTTAGACGAATATGGAGACGAATGCAGAGATCTCCATCCAAAAATATGCAAAAACCTAAAAAAAAGAAAAGGATGCAAATTCAACAAAAATTTTCGGAATATGCATCCTGCAACCATGATTGGAAGTCAGAAAACTCAAAAGCAAACAGACAAGAAAAATTTAAGTAAAAATGAAACACAAAAAGAAGCAGAAAATCAAGCCGAGTATATACTGCACTGTGCACAAAGGCCCCGAGATATGATGCCTTTCAACCTAAATACACACAATTAGAGCCCAATTACAAAGAATGTATCTATAATGCGTGTGGTTGGTGCAGATATGGGGATAATTGCAGGTATACACACAAAAATAAATATGGAGGCGAAAGAACAAATATATTAAAAAGTGGAATTTTTTTAATAACAGAATTCCTGAAAATGAAGAAAAGAACTTCATATCAGAACAGGAAGGAAGAATGGGAGAATCCATATTATCAAAAATATTAGATAATGATGATGATACACAAACCATCATAGTGATGAATACACAGGGTTTAGTCACGAGTAACTCTATAAGGAATATAGAGTTCTTAGAAGAACTAACCCAAATTGAAAAAAAAAAGAGATATATTAAATATAAGCGAAACATGGTATTCCCAAGAGACTGGCAGTGATGACAAGATAAAGTGTTTCCAAACATATAGATCAGATAGAACAAATAGGAATAAAGGTCGAACCACAGTATATGGAAGAGACATAAATCAAGGAAAAGTCTGTGAAAAATACAGCAATACAGAATATGAATTAATTGCGGTAGAATTTGAATATGAAAAATTACTGAATATTGTAGTTTACAGACCCCCAAATACTAAGGAGATTGACATAATGATAGAAAAAAATAGATGATATATGTAGAAACCATAAAGACTGGAATATAATCCTATCCGGAGATTTTAACTTTCCTTTCGTGGATTGGAAAAAACAGATAGAAAAAAGTGGTTTTACAGTATATATACATATAAAAAAAGAGAGTAATAGTAGCGCAGAAGATGAGAGGCAATTTCTAATGCTTCAAGATATGCTATTAGAACATAATATGCAACAAATAAACCGCATTCCAACAAGAAAGGACAATATCCTGGATTTAGTATTTATGAATGAGGTGAATCATGTTGAAGAAATAATAGTGTATAAAACTGGAATTTCAGACCATAATGTCATAAAATTAATAGTCCATTCCAAAGCAAGTGCACGCAGAGATAAAAAAAAAAAAGAACATAGCGATGGGAAGGATATGGAAAATATAATTTTTATAGTAAGCATATTAAATGGTTAAAAATAAGTGAAGAATTTAACAGAGATTGGAAAATGTATTCGTAAGTGATAATATACAGGTAAATACGGATATACTGTGCAAAATATGGGGAAAAGTGTTGAAAAATATGTACCGAAAAAGAAAAAAAACAAACATCAGACATGCATACCAAAAGAAAAAAATGTATGGAAATGATAGCAATAAAAAGTAAGATAGAAAATGCAGAACAAAAGATTATACAATCCAAAGAAAATTAAAAAAAGGAGACTTAAAAGAAAGGACACTACAAAATATTAAAAAAAAAAAATCCAAAAGTACTCTATTCCTATGCAAAAAAAGATGAATAAAGGGAGCTTAGAAATAGGACCTCTAAGAATTGAAGAATGGTTAACGAATAAAAATAAGGAAATATGCAACATATTAGCTGAAAAATAAAAGAGTGAATTCACACTAAAAATTGCGAATGAGAATAATGAAACAAAAATGATAGAAGAAAATATTGAATATCTAACACATATAGATATTAATGAAGCAGATATTGTAAAGGCTATAAGCGAAATTGAAAATGGATCGGCGGTTGGACCAGATGGAGTTCCAGCTATTTTGTTAAAAAAACTGTACACTATCGTGAAGCCGCATGCAATACTGCTAAGACAAAGTGTTCACATGAGCGAGATATATTTTAAACATAAATTAGCATATATAACCTCTATTTTAAAAAGTGGATCAAGACTAGAGGTAAGCAATTGTAGACCTGATAGTCTAACATCACATATGAAGGTATATGAAAGGGTAATAAGAATAGAAATAATGAATCATATAGTTAAAAATAATTTGTTCAATATAGTTCAACAGGGTTTTGTGCCCGGAAAAAAAAACTACACAAACCCAACTGATAGTACACAAAGAAAACATATAAAAAATATGAAAAATGAAAAACACACAGATATGATCTATCTATAGTGTGAAAGATAGAAAAACGGATAAAAGAATTTCTGCAAAACAGAAAACAGATAATGGTTGCAAATGACAAGAAATCAGATGCAGCTCAGGTAATATCTGGCATTCCACAGGGTACGGTATTACCTGCAGTGCTGTTTGTTATTATGATCTCAGACATAGACTGTAATGTTAAAGACTCTGTAGTGAGAAGTTTCGCCATTGACACAAGAATAAGTAGAAAAATTACTTGTGATGAAGGTACGAGCTCGTTATAAAGAGATCTAAACAAAATATATGACTGGGCTGAGATAAATAGGATGGCATTCAACTGCGATAAATTCGAATCAATAGATTATGGAAACAGAGAATGAATGCTATATGCATACAGGGGACCTAGTAACGAGACATTCACAAACTAGGAAGCAATTACATACCTTGGTGTAATGTTAAACAGGGATATGTTATGCAACGACCAAATAGCAACACTGTATGCTAAATGTAAAGCAAAGATGGGAATGCTATTCAGACACTTTAAAACAAGAAAACCTGAACACATGATTATGCTTTACAAAACTAATGTACGGAGTACACTCGAGTACTGCAATGTGATATGGTACCCACACTACCAAAAGGAAATTGCACAAATAGAGAGTGTACAAAGGTCCTTTACTGCTAGAATAAAGAAGTTAAGGACCTTGACTACTAGGAAAGACTTCAATTTTTTAAATTGTACAGTCTAGAAAGGAGAAGAGAACGCTACATGATAATACAAGCATGGAAGCAAATCGAAGCAATTACTGAAAACATCATGGAGCTAAAAATATCAGAAAGAGCAAGCCGAGGTTGATTAATAGTGCCCAAAACTATACCAGGAAAACTAAGGAAGGCACACAGGACATTAATCCACTACGCACCATCATCGATAATTCAGCGACTATGTAATGAGCTGCCAGCTCATCTAAGAAACATATCAAGAGTGAGCGGAGAAGTGTTTAAGAATAAGCTAGAAAACACCTAAGATGCACTCCAGACCATCTAAGACTGGAAGATGCAAAATACACTGGGAAGATGCATAAGCAACTCTCTGGTGGAAATACAAAGTGCCTCACACTGAGGAACCTGGAGTAACCCAAACATAGAATAAGGCAATAAGGTAATAGGATAAGTCTCTCTCTCTCTCTCTCTCTCCTCTCTCTCTCTCTCCTCTCTCTCTCCTCTCTCTCTCTCCTGAGAAATATAGGTCAGATCCTGCAGCATAATGCATGTTCAGTTCCCATTCTGGATCTATTCATCAGCAGCTCAGATTGAAGCAATGCCTATAATGTTTTGGAAAAATAATCGACGAGAGATAGAAAAAAATATTTTTAAGGCATAATATTTAGTGTGGTCAGGAAATTTGATGAAAAACATTTGTTGAAACCAATATGATCACATACCAGAATATTGATAATTTATAATTATACACAAACACCCACACACACCCACACACAAACAAACAAAGAAACATTTTGTATATATTTATACTCTTCATCACAGATATTTTGCCTTGGTTTGTTCGGCCGCTCTTTGCTTAGGTTTCACAATGCCTTAATCATTTCTATGGTCACCTGCTGCCTGCATCAGCACTTAGATTTATACAGCGTCTTATGGGGTTACCTGGCAACATTTTCAAATAATTCTATATTTGATAAAAACTAACATTTGCCCTAACCTTCAATGGAATTTTAATGTTCATCCTGAAAAGAAGTGAACAAGGAAGGCAATAACAGTTTCACAGAGGAAACTAATGCAAGTGATTGCAATTGTTTAATTGAATCTCATTCCTTATCCAGAAGACATAAGTAAATTGATGAAAATGCAATGGAAATGAGGATCCTTTTACTCAGAGATGGGAAGGCCTCAGACATCATTATATATCTATTTCTATCCCTTGGCACAATTCAATGGAAAAATTTCAAATTGTAGGAAAGAAAATTGAAACAACTCTCAGTAATAATTGGGCAATATAAGGCAAAAATATTATTAATACTATTACCGTTATTGATCTGATGTATATTTTTATGGTAACTGAATATTTTTCTTATACTGAGTTCTCCTTATCCTTTTACATGTGTCTCGTTATTAAATCCATTTATTCAATTTCCCTAAGTTAATAGAATCTATGAATAAATGTACCACTCCCAACAATAATTTATGAGATATGATTAATTCGTTAAGACTTAGTGTTATAAATAAATGAGTCCTAAACAACACGACATTAATATTCATCGTCATAACCTGATATTGATTAACATCATTGTCATTGTTTTCATTATCTTCGCAAATCATTTTAATTGAAGTGCAAGAGAAAAAGGAAGAAATCCTGCAAGACTATCTTAGTTTGTGACACTAGGAGACCTCATAGTTATCTTGGAGATAGTTAGTGTTAAGTGTCTGGTTACGCAATGCTACTCGTATATAGGATTTCTATAGAAATGTTTAAACAATTTAGATACTTGAAAAGAAGATAATATGATTAAAGAAGTTTTTAGCTGAGGTAAAAAATTATATGTTCTCATAAAAAAAGTTTTTCCTACAAATTCGTAGTTTTCCTCAACATTATTAACTTCAAAATTACCTTGCTGTATGAAACGGTCACCTAATTAAGAAAAAAATGTCCATGGCTTTTTTGTATTTTCTAATCAGTACAAATTAAACTAGATTTATCATACCAGATGGTGATTTGAGATTGGCCTGTTTTAATAACCGTGAGAGTTTGGAAATCTTTACTTAATGAAAATTATTTTGGTCCTAAGAGAGAAATTTACCATACGAATATTTTCCCGGGGTGGGAGTAGATCTAAGAAATTATCTGTGGAAGCTCTGTTAATGAATTACATAAGAATGTTTGAATCAGATTAATTTTGTTTTGTAAAAGGATACATATGATATAAGCAATGTTTGGTTATTTTGTTTTGTCGGTCCCAGAAGTATTTAAGGACACCCTCATATCCCCTTGTAAAATTAAAAGGAATCTGTCAAAAGTGTCAAACACAAATAATATATATATATATATATATATATATATATATATATATATATATATATATATATATATATAATATATATATATATATATATATATATATATAATATATATATATATATATATATATATTATAATATATAATATACACGAAGTTGTTTAAGAAAAAAGACAAAGTTATTTCAATATTTTGAGAATAGGAATCAAACCTCTACCTTTCGGGCAACTCTACCAGAAAATTAAACTATTACATAAGGTATAATCTGTTTGATATAACTCAGGATTTTGTCGAGACGTAGCAAAAGTTAGGTCTTGTATTACCCTGTTCATTATATTGCCAGTATTACTGAGAATTTTGTGGTGTGCTGAGATTCGGGCAGCCCATCCCGTTTCCTGAAGTAGACTTTCAAGATGTGTTAAAAACTCTATTCCAGATGAGAAAGAGAGAGAGAGAGAGAGAGAGAGAGAGAGAGAGAGAGAGAGAGAGAGAGAGAGAGCGAGAGAGAGAGAGAGGAGAGAGAGAGAGAGAGAGAGAGAGAGAGAGAGAGAGAGAGAGAGAATATTATTATTATTCTTATTATTATCATTATTACTGTTATTAAGCTACAACCCTAGTTGGAAAAGCAGATTGCTAGAGGCCCAGGGGCCCCAACAGGAACAATAGCCCAGTGAGGAAAGGAAGCAAGGAAAAATTAATTATAAAAACAATATTTTGAGGGATGCATCATTCCTTCACCTTTAAAATGAAAATGAAGTTTAAATTTCATGTAAAAGAGTTTTTTTTTTTCATTTCACACATGTGAACCTGTATTCCATCATGTTGATTGAAGGATTAAGATGTTATTTTTTTTTTTTTTTTTTTACCCTGTATCCCCTATTAACTTCAGAGCTGTGGAGATCTTTTCAATTCTATTTTGTTCAAGGAAATAATTTGATAGTTTGAAGGAGAAAATTTTTATTTCTATATTTTTCCGGTCTATATCTCCTATTCACTTAAGAACAATGGAGAACTTTTCGATATTATTTTATTCAAGGAAATAATTTGATTTTTACTTTTACTTGAAATTAGAAATCAGTCTCTCTCCTGTTTCTTTAAAGTTTCCATTGTTTCATAGATGAATTTACCTGTAATGAATTTGTCTTCTTTTCGATATACAATTTGTTGTTCCCTTACCAAGAAAATAGTTTTATCTATCTTCATATTATTGGTTTTGCAAACTTCTAACCTCTTATGTCTTCCATTTCATTATCCGGGTCAAGTAATTCCTTTCTCTCTCTCTCTCTCTCTCTCTCTCTCCTCTCTCTCTCTCTCTTCTCTCCTCTCTCTCTCTCTCTCTCTCTCTCTCTCTCATATTTAAGTTTCTTATCAGCCCCCAAAGACCTTTATTATCATGGATATTATCCTCAATACTGATTCTTTCCCTTCTTTGTAGCTTACAAGTTATATAATATCTTTCCTATTGTAGTTTCATTTTTCATTTAGGTAAGGACGAGATATATGCAGTAGATAATATTGATAAAAAACGTATTGATATGAAACGCTAAAGATGAACAGTATAACTTACACTATATGTTTTAGAAGCGTTAAAGGTGTCTATTGTTAAAAGCGTCCTAAAACACCAACCTTATGAGTGCAAACTTTAGCTTATTCATGTATATATTAATGCTAGTTTCATGTTTATTGTTTTAATAAGTTTATTGTGAAGGTAAATTTGCACTGGACAAAATGATTAATCACATTCAACATTCATCAATTCATTTTAAAGTTGAAGGACCTCTTTTGAAATGCAGAGACAAGGGACAGTGACAATGCCCTAGCAGGACAATATCCAAGAGAATGGCCATATATCCATATGATCAGCACCCAAGCCCAGTCTCCACCAAAGCCAAGAACAGGGAGTGCCAGGCAATGGCTTCTTATACTTAGCCCTCCCAAACCACCCATCCTTGCTCACAAGGAACCAATTACCTTAAGCAGGTCTCGAACCCGAGTCCGGCAGAATGCCAGCCAATAAAAAGATAGCACTCCCTTATTATCATAATTAGGAGGAAGCTTAGAGCTTTGTTTGGCAGTCAGGAAAGAGCCTCAATTGGGAAAGAAGAGCAGGTTCCTTTTAAACCACGACGTAATTAGTCAGGTCAAAAGAGATGAGCACCACAGCCAGCTGGAAAAGATTAATATAAGTCAACAATGTTCGTTATACTTAAAAGTAATTTCCAATTGGCAATTAGAGGCTACAGATCGTCTTCGGCTCTTATCATCATTTGGGGTTCTATTTTGTGATTGATTTCCTATTTTCATTAAATTAGGATATGATGAAAATTATTGAAAAATATTTTAAGGTTAAAATTATTGAAAAAAAAATTAGTATTATTGAAGGGAAAATCAACCATTAACAAATATTTAAGCTTTAGTTTTATCATTTACGTCACTTTTCTCTCCTCTTACATTCAGTTTCAATTGCATTTTCCATTGTCCTTTTGTCTAGAAAATAAAGATGGAAACATACACTACAATACCAAATAAAAAATAAAAATTTGACAGCTCGCCAAATTACCTGTTATTTTTTAAGAACTTCATAAGTGAAGGTGAGAGAAATAAGCAGGAATAAAAGATAAAAAAAATACTATCCACGAAGTAAAGAAGAGGAAATTAACTGATATACAGGGAAATGAAGAAGATCCCTTTCTGAATTTAGTTTGCATTGTGCAGAAAAGGCTCTTCAAGGATTTGGGAAAGGCGAAGCATCTCCTGAAAAGGGATCGAAGGCCTGAGGTTTCCTCGCTTTCAGAAAGAAATCGCAGCACACTTAAATAATATCCCGGAAGGGGCCAGGCAAATTTCCCTTAAATGTCCTCACCCCATCCTTTCTGAGTGGGGAAAACTCAACGTAGTGAAATGGTTTGTATATCAACATGATTATGAAGGATTTAGTAGTCATGGCCACCCCTAATTGGTTGGTTTTCTATGATCATAGATTATAGACTTCCACCATCACCAATCCCCAATGGTCAGCGCGGGGATGGAAAGTTGCTAACCCCAGACATGAATAAGGACATGTCTAAAGCGTTTATCTTACAGTGGACTAGAAACAGCTTGCATTTGTTGTTGTTGTTCATGTAGTCATATGCCCTCTGTCTCCTCATTAAATTGTAATTTTTTTTCAATATAGCTCATTGGAAAATTGAGATTCAAGAAGTTGTAACACTATGTGTTACCATTCTTCATGGCGTAAAAGAAAGTTTTTGTGTCATACCTTTTGAAGCTTTAAAGATTACGCATGGATGGCAGCAGAGGCACGGGTCCGGGATAATACCATAGAGACTGTGTTCAGCGCCCAAGCCCCCTCTCGGTCGAAGCTAGGACCCTGGGAGGTCCAGGCATTGGCTATTGATGATTCACCTCAATCGCCAATCCTTAGTTCACAAAGATGGTAATGTTGCAGACATGATACTATCAA
>NC_090736.1:74223832-74231284 GCF_036898095.1 Palaemon carinicauda
TCCTTCACTGTGAGAATCTTGTTAAATTTTATTTTATTGAAGGAAATGATTGGATTTTCATTTTACTTAAAACTAAAAATAATATATTTAATTTTTTCATGTTTCATTGTTTCATAGATGAGTCTTGATATGAAAGAATTTGTCTGCTTTAAAATATACAGCAAATGTATATGTTTCTTTACTAAAACAATAGTTCTATCAATTTTTTTTTATAATATGGGCTCTGTCAGCTTCTTTTCTTTTCAGTCTATCATTTAATTAATCGTCTTATATAATTGTGTTATCTCTCTCTCTCTCTCTCTCTCTCTCCTCTCTCTCTCTCTCCTCTCTCTCTCTCCTCTCTCTCTCTCTCTCTCTCTCTCTCTCTCTCTCTGAGATTTCAGTTGCTTAACAGCCCCCAAAGACGTTTAGTGTAATGGAAATTCCATCCTCTAATAATTATTGTTTCAATTGACCTAAAAAAACGTAATCAAAGGATTTCCCTTCTATGTAGCTTAGAAGTGATAATATCATATTTTTCAATGCTGCTTCCTTTTTCATTTTGTTATGGACGAGATATATAGATAATATTGATCCGAAACACGGTAAGATAAAAAATACTAAAGATTTATAAACGATATGCATTATATTTTACAAATGTGAAAAACTGTCTTCTGTTCAAAAACGTTTTAAGTAACTAATCTTTTGAACACACACACACACACACACACACACACACACACACATATATATATATATATATATATATATATATATATATATATATATATACATATATATACACGTGTATATATATATATATATATATATATATATATATATATATATATATATATATGTATTTATATTTTTATATATATATATATTATATATATATTATATATATATATATATATATATATATATTTATATATATATATATATATATATATTATATACATATATATATATATATATATATATATATATATATATATATATATATATATATATATATATATATATGTATATATATATATATATATATATATATATATATATATATATATATATATACACTTTATATATATATATATATATATATATATATATATATATATATATATATATATATATATATATACATATGCTAACTTTAATGTTATTGTTTTCACTACTTTATTGTGAAAATAAATTTACATTAATCAGTATAATCAATCGGATTCAATGATTCATTAATGCATTTAAATGCTTACGGTTTAAAGGCCCGTCACCAATGGCAAAAGCAACAGACTGGAACAGTGCCCTAGTGATTGTCCATATATGCATATGATTAGCCCTAAAGCCCTCTCCCCACCCAAGCTAGGACCAAGGAAGAAGAGACAATGACTGCAGATAGAACTGCAGGCTCCCCAAAACCACCCATCCTTACCTTACATGGATGGTGAGGTTACGGACACTACAAGAAAGTATCCAGTTTGAACAGGTCTGCAATCCAAGTCAGAGAGAAAGCCAGCCAAGGACATTTCCAATAGGCCATTATTGGCTTTGAAAGAACACCACAGGTACATCACCGTGCAGTAAGCTCTTCCAAAAGGATTTAACTATGATTTTTGTTTCATTCTGGGACTTTGTAGTCCCTTTTTTAGATATATATATATATATATATATATATATATATATATATATATATATATATATATATATATATATATATATATATATATATATATATATATATATATATATATATATGTATATATATATATATATATATATATATATATATATTTTTTTTTTTTTTTAAATAAAATATCCCTCTCCAGTATTAGCATGATTGGCAGTCATTAAAGAGCCTCCATGGAAGAAAGATCATGTTCTTTTTAAACCTCATCGTCATCGATCAGTTAAGGAGATGAGCGTCACAGCCAGCTGGAGAAGAATAATAAAAAGTCAACAATGTTCGTTTATACTTAAAATCATATCCTATTGGCCATTAGAGGTTACAATTCGTCTCTGGCTTTTAACATTGTTCGGGAAATCTGTTTTTTTAGCTGATTTTCTATTTTCATGTAGTTGGAATCACATGAAAATTAGAGGAAAATAAATTCAATGGCAACTAATATTGGAAAAATGAGGTATGGAAAGAAAAACAACTACTAAAAAATATTTTTTTTTTTAGTTTTATTATTTTTTGGTACTTTTCTCTCCCTTTTACCTAAAGGTTACGTTTCCCTTCTATTTTTCTTTTGTTCTGAAAAAAAGATGGAAACGTTAAGAAGATATCAATAAAAAAAAATATAATAATAATTCGACAGCTCGCCAAATGACAGGTTATCTTTATGAGGAACTTCTTGAGTGATGAGGAGAGAGAAAAGCATGCATAAAAGAGAGGAAAATACAATAAACGGGGGACATGAATTTCCCGTTCCGAATTTAGTTTGCATTGTGCAGAAAAGGCTCTTCGGGGATTTGGGAAACGCAAAGCAGCTCCTGAAAAGGGATCCTGGGCCTAAGGCCTCCTCTCTTTCAGACAGAAATCGCTGCAGACTTGGATGTAATCCCGAAATGGGCCCGGCCAATATTATAAAAGCTACAAGAAGTTGATAATGGGAAAAGCCAAATTCCTTTTAATATTTTCAGCATCAGGATCGAAACCACAACTTTCGGGGAAGTCAACATGAAATTAAAATATTAATTAAGATATAATCTGTCGGATATAACTCAGAGCTGTGTCAGGACGTAGCAAAATTTACCTCTTGCATTACCCGGTTCATTTATACGCCAGTATTACCAAGAATTATTGTGGTATGGTGAAATTTAGGTACCCCATCCGTTTTCCTGAAGTACACTTTCAAAGTTTGTTAGAGAGGAAATTTATATGAGAGCGAAAGAAAGTTACAAAGATTTGTGGAGGTGTCAAGGACTTTTTAGTCCATTTGCAGAGACTCCATTTGCATTGTGTTATAGCGATTTGTTATGAGCAATTTAAGTTCTCGTGATCTTGTCTAACTTATTCTTGAAATTGTTTACCATGTTGCTGTATACTGCATCCTTGTATGTAAAGAAATTGTCACATTGAGAGGTGTTGTATCTTATCAATTCCATTTTGTATCCGTTACCCCCGGACTAATTTGTACCAGGCGAAAATAGATTATTGTTTACATTTGTTATTCCTTTGAGAATTTTAAATGTGTCTGTTAACTGTTCCCCTAGTGGCCGAGTTTATAGAACAAATAATTCCAAAACACTCCATCCTCCGTTAATATCCAAATTGCCTTAGTGTTGGAACTAGTTTTGTTGACCCTAACTTTTACTGCTTCCAGCCTATCTATTCTATATCCTTCTGAATACTTGGAACCCAGAATTGGTCTCCGTATTCTAGATTGGATCTTACTAGTGATGTGTAAAGCTGTATCACATTGTCTTTGTTTCTGTATTTGTATTGTCTATACATGTAACCTATTAGTTTTTGCTCTTCCTTTTCAGCTTTTAAGAGAGGAGAGAGAGAGAGAGAGAGGAGAGGGAGAGAGAGAGAGAGAGAGAGAGAGAGAGAGAGAGAGAGAGAGAGAGAGAGAGAGAGAGAGAGAGAGAGATATTATGAAGGAAAAATAATTCCTTCACTGTGAGAATCTTGTTAAATTTTATTTTATTCATGGAGATGATTGGATTTTCATTTTACTTAAAACTAAAAATAATATTTTTAATTTTTTCATGTTTCATTGTTTCATAGATGAGTCTTGATATGAAAGAATTTGTCTTCTTTAAAATATACAGCAAATGTTTATGTTTCTTTACTAAAACAATAGTTTTATCATTTTTTTTTTATAATATGGGCTCTGTCAGCTTCTTTTCTTTTCAGTCTATCATTTAATTAATCGTCTTATATAATTGTGTTATCTCTCTCTCTCTCTCTCTCTCTCTCTCTGAGATTTCAGTTGCTTAACAGCCTCCAAAGACGTTTAGTGTAATGGAAATTCAATCCTCTAATAATTATTGTTTCACTTGACCTAAAAAAACGTAATCAAAGGATTTCCCTTCTATGTAGCTTAGAAGTGATAATATCATATTTTTCAATGCTGCTTCCTTTTTCATTTTGTTATGGACGAGATATATAGATAATATTGATCCGAAACACGGTAAGATAAAAAATACTAAAGATTTATAAATGATATGCATTATATTTTACAAATGTGAAAAAACTGTCTTCTGTTCAAAAACGTTTTAAGTAACTAATCTTTTGAACACACACACACACACACACACAAACACACACATATATATATATATATATATATATATATATATATATATATATATATATATATATATATATATATATATATATATATGAATATATATATATATATGCATATATATAAATATATATATATATATATATATATATATATATATATATATATATATATATATATATATATATATATATGTATATATATATATATACACGTGTATATATATATATATATATATATATATATATATATATATATATATATATATTTATATGTATTTATATGTATATATATATATATATATATATATATATATATATATATATATATATATATATATATATATATATATATTATATACATGTATATATATATATATATATATATATATATATATATATATATATATATATATATATATATATATATATATATATATATATATATATATATATATATATATATATATATATATATATATCCTAAATTTAATGTTATTGTTTTCACTACTTTATTGTGAAAATAAATTTGCATTAATCAGTATAATCAATTGGATTCAATGATTCATTAATGCATTTAAATGTTTACGGTTTAAAGGCCCGTCACCAATGGCAAAAGCAAGAGACTGGAACAGTGCCCTAGTGATTGTCCATATATGCATAAGATTAGCCGTAAAGCCCTCTCCCCACCCAAGCTAGGACCAAGGAAGAAGAGACAATGACTGCAGATGGAACTGCAGGCTCCCCCAAACCACCCATCCTTACCTTACATGGATGGTGAGGTTACGGACACTACAAGAAAGTATCCAGTTTGAACAGGTCTGCAATCCAAGTCAGAGAGAAAGCCAGCCAAGGACATTTCCAATAGGCCATTATTGGCTTTGAAACAACACCACAGGTACATCACCGTGCAGTAAGCTCTTCCAAAAGGATTTAACTATGATTTTTGTTTCATTCTGTGACTTTGTAGTCCCTTTTTTAGATATATATATATATATATATATATATATATATATATATATATATATATATATATATATATATATATATATATATATATATATATATATATTTATTTATTTATATTATATATATATATATATATATATATATATATATATATATATATATATATATTAAATAAAATATCCCTCTCCAGTATTAGCATGATTGGCAGTCATTAAAGAGCCTCCATGGAAGGAAGATCATGTTCTTTTTAAACCTCATCGTCATCGATCAGTTAAGGAGATGAGCGTCACAGCCAGCTGGAGAAGAATAATAAAAAGTCAACAATGTTCGTTATACTTAAAATCATATCCTATTGGCCATTAGAGGTTACAATTCGTCTTTGGCTTTTAACATTGTTCGGGAAATCTGTTTTTTAGCTGATTTTCTATTTTCATGTAATTGGAATCACATGAAAATTAGAGGAAAATATATTCAATGGCAACTAATATTGAAATAATGAGGTATGGAAAGAAAAACAACTACTGAAAATTATTTTTTTTTAGTTTTATTATTTTTTGGTACTTTTCTCTCCCTTTTACCTAAAGGTTACGTTTCCCTTCTATTTTTCTTTTGTTCGGAAAAAAAGATGGAAACGTTAAGAAGATATCAAAAAAAAAAAAAAATAATAATAATAATAATAATTCGACAGCTCGCCAAATGACAGGTTATCTTTATGAGGAACTTCATGATTGATGAGGAGAGAGAAAAGCATGCATAAAAGAGAGAGGAAAATACAATAAACGGGGACATGAATTTCCCGTTCCGAATTTAGTTTGCATTGTGCAGAAAAGGCTCTTCGGGGATTTGGGAAACGCAAAGCAGCTCCTGAAAAGGGATCCTGGGCCTAAGGCCTCCTCTCTTTCAGACAGAAATCGCTGCAGACTTGGATGTAATCCCGAAATGGGCCCGGCAAATATTATAAAAGCTACAAGAAGTTGATAATGGGAAAAGCCAAATTCCTTTTAATATTTTGAGCATCAGGATCGAAACCACAACTTTCGGGGAAGTCAACTTGAAATTGAAATATTAATTAAGATATAATCTGTCGGATATAACTCAGGGCTGTGTCAGGACGTAGCAAAATTTACCTCTTGCATTACCCGGTTCATTTATACGCCAGTATTACCAAGAATTATTGTGGTATGGTGAAATTTAGGTACCCCATCCGTTTTCCTGAAGTACACTTTCAAAGTTTGTTAGAAAGGAAATTTATGAGAGCGAAAGAAAGTTACAAAGATTTGTGGAGGTGTCAAGGACTTTTTAGTCCATTTGCAGAGACTCCATTTGCATTGTGTTATAGCGATTTGTTATAAGCAATTTAAGTTCTCGTGATCTTGTCTAACTTATTCTTGAAATTGTTTACCATGTTGCTGTATACTGCATCCTTGTATGTAAAGAAATTGTCACATTGAGAGGTGTTGTATGTTATCAATTCCATTTTGTATCCGTTACCCCCGGACTAATTTGTACCAGGCGAAAATAGATTATTGTTTACATTTGTTATTCCTTTGAGAATTTTAAATGTGTCTGTTAACTGTTCCCCTAGTGGCCGAGTTTATAGAACAAATAATTCCAAACACTCCATCCTCCGCCAATATCCAAATTGCCTTAGTGTTGGAACTAGTTTTGTTGACCCTAACTTGTACTGCTTCCAGCCTATCTATTCTATATCCTTCTGAATACTTGGAACCCAGAATTGGTCTCCGTATTCTAGATTGGATCTTACTAGTGATGTGTAAAGCTGTATTACATTGTCTTTGTTTCTGTATTTGTATTGTCTATACGTGTAACCTATTAGTTTTTGCTCTTCCTTTTCAGCTTTTAAGAGAGAGAGAGAGAGAGAGAGAGAGAGAGAGAGAGAGAGAGAGAGAGAGAGAGAGAGAGAGAGATTATGAAGGAAAAATTATTCCTTCACTGTGAGAATCTTGTTAAATTTTATTTATTCAAGGATATGATTGGATTTTCATTTTACTTAAAACTAAAAATAATATTTTTAATTTTTTCATGTTTCATTGTTTCATAGATGAGTCTTGATATGAAAGAATTTGTCTTCTTTAAAATATACAGCAAATGTATATGTTTCTTTACTAAAACAATAGTTCTATCATTTTTTTTATAATATGGGCTCTGTCAGCTTCTTTTCTTTTCAGTCTATCATTTAATTAATCGTCTTATATAATTGTGTATTCTCTCTCTCTCTCTCTCTCTCT
>NC_090736.1:74231784-74239284 GCF_036898095.1 Palaemon carinicauda
CTTAAAACTAAAAATAATATTTTTAATTTTTTCATGTTTCATTGTTTCATAGATGAGTCTTGATATGAAAGAATTTGTCTTCTTTAAAATATACAGCAAATGTTTATGTTTCTTTACTAAAACAATAGTTCTATCATTTTTTTTTTTATAATATGGGCTCTGTCAGCTTCTTTTCTTTTCAGTCTATCATTTAATTAATCGTCTTATATAATTGTGTACTCTCTCTCTCTCTTATTCTCTCTCTCTCTCTCTCTCTCTCTCTCTCTCTCTCTCTCTCTCTCTCTCTCTCTCTCTCTCTCTCTCTCTCTCTGAGATTTCAGTTGCTTAACAGCCTCCAAAGACGTTTAGTGTAATGGAAATTCAATCCTCTAATAATTATTGTTTCACTTGACCTAAAAAAACGTAATCAAAGGATTTCCCTTCTATGTAGCTTAGAAATGATAATATCATATTTTTCAATGCTGCTTCCTTTTTCATTTTGTTATGGACGATATATATAGATAATATTGATCCGAAACACGGTAAGATAAAAAATACTAAAGATTTATAAATGATATGCATTATATTTTACAAATGTGAAAAAACTGTCTTCTGTTCAAAAATGTTTCAAGTAACTAAACTTTTGAACACACACACACACACACACACATATATATATATATATATATATATATATATATATATATATATATATATATATATATATATATATATATATGTATTTATATTTATATATATATGTATATATATCATATACATATATATATGTATATATATATATATATATATATATATATATATATATATATATATATATATATATATATATATGCTAACTTTAATGTTATTGTTTTCACTACTTTATTGTGAAAATAAATTTACATTAATCAGTATAATCAATCGGATTCAATGATTCATTAATTCATTTAAATGTTTACGGTTTAAAGGCCCGTCACCAATGGCAAAGCAAGAGACTGGAACAGTGCCCTAGTGATTGTCCATATATGCATATGATTAGCCCTAAAGCCCTCTCCCCACCCAAGCTAGGACCAAGGAAGAAGAGACAATGACTGCAGATGGAACTGCAGGCTCCCCCAAACCACCCATCCTTACCTTACATGGATGGTGAGGTTACGGACACTACAAGAAAGTATCCAGTTTGAACAGGTCTGCAATCCAAGTCAGAGAGAAAGCCAGCCAAGGACATTTCCAATAGGCCATTATTGGCTTTGAAAGAACACCACAGGTACATCACCGTGTAGTAAGCTCTTCCAAAAGGATTTAACTATGATTTTTGTTTCATTCTGTGACTTTGTAGTCCCTTTTATATATATATATATATATATATATATATATATATATATATATATATATATATATATATATATATATATATATATATATATATATATATATATATATATATTAAATAAAATATCCCTCTCCAGTATTAGCATGATTGGCAGTCATTAAAGAGCCTCCATGGAAGGAAGATCATGTTCTTTTTAAACCTCATCGTCATCGATCAGTTAAGGAGATGAGCGTCACAGCCAGCTGGAGAAGAATAATAAAAAGTCAACAATGTTCGTTATACTTAAAATCATATCCTATTGGCCATTAGAGGTTACAATTCGTCTTTGGCTTTTAACATTGTTCGGGAAATCTGTTTTTTTAGCTGATTTTCTATTTTCATGTAATTAGAATCACATGAAAATTAGAGGAAAATATATTCAATGGCAACTAATATTGAAAAAATGAGGTATGGAAAGAAAAACAACTACTAAAAAATATTTTTTTTTTAGTTTTATTATTTTTTGGTACTTTTCTCTCCCTTTTACCTAAAGGTTACGTTTCCCTTCTATTTTTCTTTTGTTCGGAAAAAAAGATGGAAACGTTAAGAAGATATCAATAAAAAAAAAAATAATAATAATTCGACAGCTCGCCAAATGACAGGTTATCTTTATGAGGAACTTCATGAGTGATGAGGAGAGAGAAAAGCATGCATAAAAGAGAGAGGAAAATACAATAAACGGGGACATGAATTTCTCGTTCCGAATTTAGTTCGCATTGTGCAGAAAAGGCTCTTCGGGGATTTGGGAAACGCAAAGCAGCTCCTGAAAAGGGATCCAGGGCCTAAGGCCTCCTCTCTTTCAGACAGAAATCGCTGCAGACTTGGATGTAATCCCGAAATGGGCCCGACAAATGTTGGTTTCAGTGTACCTAAAGAGAAATCTCCATTTATTGTCCAAAGTTTTGCTAGGTGGGGTTTTCCATATTAGGTTGGTTTTCTGTTAGTGATCTGAGTAAAGACTCCCACCATCACTAATCCACAGTGGTGAGGGGGGGGGGGGGGTGTTGTAAAAACTTGCTAAACACAAGACCGGAATAAGGACATGTCTGATGCCTATATCCTGCATGGGGCTAGAAACGTCTGCAGTTGTTGTTGTTGTTGTTGTTGCTGTTGTTGTTGACATATGCCCTTTCTTATTAGATTTTTTTTTTCAAATATTGGTCATTGTGAGATTAAGATTTGAGAAATTTTACGACTGTGTGTGTCACCATTCTTTATGACGTAAAAAGCTATTTTTCCGTGTTATTTCTTTTAAAGGTTGCCTATGGATGGCAGTGACAGGGGCCTGAACTATACCACAGAAAATGCCCTCAATCCAGCAAATTGCCAGGCTGGGACGTTTTATTAGGGTACAGCAAAGCCTTTCATCTCCTGAGAGTAATTAAGGTTTCTAGAATTAGAAATAAAAGTTTTATGAAACTAAAAATGTGTTGAAAGGCAAGTTATCTTATGGTGTAGTCTTCAATTCTATACCGACAAGGATCTTGAGCCGTATGTAGGATTTACCCATTACTACCATACATAGTTCAATTAATTTCTTACCCTGTAATCATCAAGGGATCACTGGCTTAATAAGTGGACTCTCTCGTAAGATTCCAGGTGTTTGCGACATCGTTGGAACGGCCGCTTATTGTCGATGCTTCCATTACCAATACTACGTAAACAGAGGGCAATACAATAAGGCTCACATTCACAAGGGTAGAGTGGGGAGATTACACACACACAGATCAAAGAATATTGCTTTAAAGTAAATATAAATCATCAATTGTGTGATTTGACTGAATTATCAATTTACTCTCAACGTCCTTTTTTATTGACAATTTTACTTATCCAACAAAACATTAATTTGCCAAAACATACATTAAATATGAATAGATTTAGTCAAAATTCACTTCACCAATGCATTTAAGTTATCTATTTCTTGTAATTAGTATTGGAAGCTTGAGAGGTAATTTTGGCTTAGTTGAAGCATTATTAAAGACTAAGGACATTCATTATATCCAGGTCAATTTAAACATACATATTGTATAGTGATTGTTCAAACATTGGAATTCCTAAACGTGGATAAAAATATACATCCAACGGAAGCTTTACCTACAGTGGACTACTATAAAGATACCTGGATTGGGCGGCCTAACCGTAGGAATACGCGTCAACTACCTAAATTGGAAATTAAAATGCGGTCCTTTTTGAAAAGGTACAATAAGATTTGCCCAAGACAAACAACATAATTGAAGGATGGCGCCACACATTTCTTCAAGAAGTCTCTGGTTGTCATACAACTATCTGGAAATTCTTAGGAGCACTAAGCTCTGACTGAATTTAAGATAGAAAATTTATTAGGTGAAATCGAGTGTAACATAATGAAAAAGAAATATGAGTTTTGTAGAACGCTTGAAGTCCCTTGCCGATAAATTCTTCGAGTATCAGAATGTGATCGATTATTTACGTGCGATTTCAAATCATTTCAGTCTGTAAACTTGCAAATATTTTGTTTCGGTGACATTTAATTAAACTGATTTTATAATTTTTACTTAGAAATAAATTCATGACCATTTTAGTGTGTCTTTTTTGTATATACATTATTAGTATTTTTTTTTATTTCTACAACAAAAACAAAATTTTTAGAAAAAGAAAATATATAGCTATGTTTTATTTTCGAACAATTGTTAATTCAAACAACTGTTTGTCGAACAATTGGTTTTCGAATAATCAATATCGAACTACTGTTTTCGAATAATCGTTTTCGAATAATTGTTGTGGTAAGATATTCTCTATATGTCTAATCCATACCAAAATGAAAAATGAAGCAACATTGGAAAAGATAATATTATAACTTCTAAGCTAAAAAAAAAGAGGAAACGCTTTGATTACCTTTTCTTTTGGGGTCAAGTGAAACAAAAATTATCATTGTAAAGAATTTTCATCACACTAAACGTCTTTGGGGGCTAAACAGAAATTGAAATCTCAGAGAGAGAGACAGACAGACAGACAGACAGACAGACAGACAGAGAGAGCACAATTATATAAGACAAATAATGAAATGATAGACATAGAAGATAAGAAGCTGGCAGAGCCTATAATATAAAAGAAAATAAAAATTTTATATGTATATATATATATATATATATATATATATATATATATATATATATATATATATATATATATTATATATATATATATATATATATATATATATATATATATATATATATATATATATATATATATATATATATATATATATATATTAGTAAGGAAACACCTACATGTACAGTATATTTAAAGGAAGACAAATCCATTTATATCAAAATTCATCTATGAAGCAATGAAACGTAAAATAATTAATAATTGATTTTATATTAGGTAGAATAAAAATCCAATCATTGCCTTAAATAAAATAAAATTTAGCAAGATCCTCATATGAAAGAATAATTTTTCCTTCCTTCTCTCTCTCTCTCTCTCTCTCTCTCTCTCTCTCTCTCTCTCTCTCTCCTCTCTCTCTCTCTCTCTCTCTCTCTCTCTCATAAAAGTTAAAAATAAAATGAAAAAACAATAGGTTACACAAGGAGACAATACAAATACAGAAACAAAGACAATGTAATACAACTTTACACATCACTAGTAAGATCCAATCTAGAATACGGAGACAAATTCTGGGTTCCAAGTATTCAGAAGGATATAAAGTAGATAGACTGGAAGCAGTACAAGTTAGAGTCACCAAAATATTTCCAACACTAAAGCAATTTGGATATTGACGGAGGATGGAGTGCTTGAACTTATTTGTTCTATAAACTCCACCACTAAGGGAACAGTTGACAGACATTCAAAATTCTTAACCCTGGGTAAATTAATAGGCCCCAAATTTGGAACCAGGCGCAGGTGCAAAGAATTCTTTCCCAGGTTTCATCCTGTTGCTTTGTCTGTGGCGTCGTACTCCAGGTGTGCCGCATAAGATTTTGTTATGATACAAAAGGGGTAGGACGCACAAGTCGGAGCTTCAGATACTCGCAGAGATGTAGCTTTTCAAATTTATTTTGATCTCAGTTTTGGTACCACACTACTAAACTGTATTATAATTTCAATTTTTTATGCTTTTACATTTCGCTAAATATCTCAGAGTGATGTTAATGAAAGTTAAAGAGATTTTCACTGCACATTGGTGAATAGTGTCGCTATGCAGTGATGCTGCCATCTTTGTGCTAGGCTGCCGGATGTTTGAGTATATAGGGGAAAAACTAAAAAGGAAAAAAGAATTCAACTTTTCAGGTTGGCAAAATGCAGAAGAAATTCCCTGCTGAGAAAAGACTCGTCGAGATTTTGGAATCTCTTAGTGATTTTAATAATATTGAGTGTGCTGATGACACTTGTTTTTATCAGAAATATTGTGACGTGCCCCAGGTGGACACCATCGACCAGGGCAGTGTAAGCAATTTTTCCCACTCAACACTCTCCTATTCGACCCCATCTAGCACCTCTTCGGAAAATGAGCCTCCATTTCACCTTTTGTCACCTTTTCAAAGCAAGGAGAGGATACAATTCCCCATGAAGAAGGTTAAGATGTCTGTACCATGCGACAATGGTGACGACAACAATGTAGATGACCCTCCCAGGACCTTGACCCCCCTCAAGAGCCCGTCAGGGAAGGTCCCCATCTCCACCAGTGTGCCATCAATCAGTGCTACTAGAGTATTGCCACCCCAGTGCCTTTTTGAAGTGCCATCAATCAGTGCTACTAGAGTATTGCCACCCCAGTGCCTTTTTGAAGTGCCATCAATCAGTGCTACTAGAGTATTGCCACCCCAGTGCCTTTTTGAAGTGCCACCCAGTGTCTTTTTTAAGTGCTACCTCACTGCCTTCAACAAGTGCCACGCCAGTGCCTTCAACAAGTGCCACTCAAGTGCCTTCATCGAGTGCCACACCAGTGCCCATTTTCACCCCTTTCACAGATTTGTTGTTTTTCAGCCTAGGACCATGATAATTGGCATGAATGCTGCCATGCCATTCAACTCTATTATGCAGTTCGCCAAAGTTACTTATGTATAATGTGAACATTTTCTACAGATTATCTTCTATATAATTATATTTTTCTAAATTTTCCAAAATGAATTTTTAAAATTATTGGTTTTTTATTTACTCCCAACATAATATTGGGGAATGAATATTGTTGAATAAGAAACTTAAGTATTTGAAATATATTTATATGGTCCGAAAGTTGAGGTCTCATTTATAGTACCACATTGGTAATGGCGTACCCGCTTTGGAACTTAACCAACCTTTAAAGGAATGAGACATTTGTATTACAACAATCTATTCACGTTTAGTACAAATCAGTACAGAGGTAACGGATACAAACTGTTATTGAAAAGATCGAACACCACTCACTGTGACAATTTCTTTACGTACAATGATGTAGTATACAGCAACACGGCAAACGAGTTAAGGAATAAATTAGACAAGATCACAAGAACTTAAAATGCTTAAACTCAATCGCTCTACCAAAAAGTAAATAGTTTCCAACGATGGACTAAAAGTCCTTGAGGCATTCAAACCCCCTGTAACTCCTTGTCATTTTCTCTCTCTCACACCTGAATTGCCGTTCTAACAAACTTTGAAAATGTACTTCACGAAATCGGATGGGCTGCCTAAATCTCGGTACACCAAATAATTCTGGTAATACTGGTAATATAATGAACAGGGTAATACAAGACGTAAATTTTGCTACGTCCTGACACATCCCTGAGTTATATCCGCCATATTATATCTTAATTAATAGTTTAATTTCATAGTACAATTTCCCGAAAGGTGTAGTCTTGATCCTGATGCTCAAAATATTAAAGGGACTTCGTTTTTCACCATAAGAACTTTCTGTAGCCTATATATTATTCGTGTTTGGCACATTTGACAAATTCTTTTTCATTTTCAAGGCCATAAATGAATTGGACGATTGTCATTAAACTTATCCGGGAGCGATTACTTCGTGCCAAACAAGATAACCAAACAGAGCCCATATATCATGCGCATCCTTTTAAAAACACAACATGTCTTTGATTCAAAAAAATTTTATGTAGTTTTTTAATAGAGCTTCAACAGATAATGTCTTAGATCCCAGTTTTGCAAACTCTTACAACTCTTACGGATAATAG
>NC_090736.1:74250601-74270601 GCF_036898095.1 Palaemon carinicauda
ACTTAAGATCCGAAGAAGGATCTTAAAGGTGCCTAGTTAGCTGGTGCAAGTTGGTTCCAGTGAACAAAATCATTAATTTCGAGTAGAGTGAAACGAAAATGGCTTGTGTTGTCATGGAAGAGTTTATCTATTTGTTGGTATACAGTAAATATCATAGTAAGAAGGTTGATAGTGTTTGTTCGTTGAGAACACAGTTAGATTACCAATTGTTAATGTAACTAAAGGTGTGAGGCAAGACTGACAAGAAAAATATAGAGTTTCAGATACATAGATTGAAAATGTGATTCATCATTGATTTGATAGCTCAAAATAGTAGTTTAGTCTACACACTGAGTACTGTACCGCAGGTTTTTTAATATATCTTGTTCCCCCCACCAGTGATAACTTACCTTTTCATATATTAGTTGGATTGAATTTTTTCTTTTTTACTTTCTTCCTTGCAAGTACTTGTATATATGCTTGTTGCCTGTTTAATATGATAAAGTTAGTTGCATTCCTCGCGCCTCACTGTCATAACCTAACAGCCTACTCGTACAATTGGTGACCGCCATCCCACTCACTGCTGTTCCCTACTGTTAGATGATGCCACCTCCGGCCCTGACCCCTCTCAAATGCCACATCCATGAAACTACTGCCCTTCAATAGTCCAGTGGCATTTGCTTGGTTTCAGCATGCTGAGGTTCACTTTCTCATCAAGGACATGACACACTCTAGCACAAAAGCAGGCTGTCCTTATGAAGATCTACCAGGACACTCTTCCGAAAATCTCTGATTGGCTTTACAAATAAGGGGATACTCAAATAGCATCGATGTCCTCAAAACCTACCTCTTGGATCAGTACTCAACATCGGTAGCCACCCACATAGTCAAGCTTTTTCAGCTATCTCAACAACTGTTGGGGGATAAAAAGGGTTTGATCTGCGTCCAGTAAATGACCAGTATCGATCTCCAGTAATTTACTGCAAATGACTCTCATCGGGAGGTATATCTTCTTCGTGCCATTTAGGAAAAATGCCTACACGAACCTGCCATACTCGATGTTAATATTTTGCCCATGAATGACCTGATGACCAAAGTTGACGCCATCCCACCACCAACATGTGCCAACCCTCCCTCATGCCCCACCCAATAACCTCTACATCCACTTATGTTAGTCATTTGCCAAAAACTTGTAAGTAGGCCATCACATGTTCCACTGGACTCCTCTATCACTAATATTTTCCTGATATTTTACATGATGTAGGTATGTGCGTACATTTTTTTTGTAGACACTGGTGCTTGCCATATTCTTATACCAAGGTCACTCTACAGGACACGATGTAATCAGTCTAAATCTGCTGACGTGTGCCTGGTACCGACCAATGTGTCTGTGATCCCAACCTACGGGTACGAGACACTTACATTTTTGTTTGGGAGTGCCAAATTTCATTGAAAGTTTTTTATTGCTGAAATCACATTGCTAATCTTAGGTGTGGATTCCCTTACCCATTTCCACCTCGTGGCTGATGCTGCTCACAGACAGTTAGTCAAAAGAGAATCTTACTCATCGACATCTCTTCAACACGCCCCATTTGCCCTCGCTCTCGATGTCAGCACACCCATGGATTCCTAAACCAACCTCACACCGTACCCGGAAGTCTTAAACCCAGAAATTCGCAAAATACCCATGGTTCCGGACAAACACGGTATTTATAACCATATCAAACCCCAGTGTTCAGGCATTTGGCAACCGATCGTTTGACACCCGCTAAATAAATGTTCGCTGAAAAGAGGAAACGGGCCTTTGTCAAAAATCCTCGAGCCCAAAATCGTTACACTTACACATCTTTCTTGACCTTTGTTGAGATTACATGCATCTGAATAAGCAGACAAAACTGGATCACTACTCCTTCCCAAACATCAGCGACGTTACCACCTACTCTCACAAAGTGAATATTTCCTCCAGACTTGACCTCTTGAAGAGGTATCATTAAATGCTCAAGAACACAGGAGACATCTCCAAGACTGGCATCACGACTGCCCTTTGGTATATACACCTTCTATTACTCCTGGTGTGGCCTTTCTAACGCTAGAACTAGTCAACACTTCATGGATGGCATCTTAGTTGACCTCCTTCTGTATCATTGGTAAAATACCAGACACTACATTCCATTTTCTTTACACTATATGACAAATTCACAGAAAATATGCATCTTTCCCTAACTAATACAAATCTGTAGTTATTTTTGTGAATAATCTTCCGGCGAAGCTGGAAGGTAGCCATTAGACTAAAAGTGGAAGGTGGCAACCCTGCCTAACCACTTGAGTGGGTAGGCAGTGGGTGGCTTGGGTTACCAAGCTGCTTCTACTGTATATATATTCTCACAGCTATGAGCTAGGTCACTTTTTGATTGCAGGCAGGACTTACTGGAGGACAGGTGATGGCGGGCGAATTTATATGAAACAACTACAGGATTGTACTAGTTAGCAAAAAATACAAATTATCTCTGAACATGTCAAATGTTCCCATACTAAACACTATTCCATTATTTATATGGATGACTTGCTCTTAGCAGCGTGGAAGTCCTAATTCTGGCATGGACATTGAGCCAGGTTTATGTAGTACAATACAGTATATGACTGTGGTCTAGGAAAAACCTTGACACTTCGCTAACATTACAAAGTGAGTATGATAGTGGCATGAGCAATCCAGTTATCATGAGAGATATTTATGACCGTCTATGGAAGAAGATTCCGAGTTTATAAATAGGAAATAAACAAAGACGTTCCCCATTGCCTATCTCGCGGGAAGCATTGGTGAATAGACAGTATATCCAATTTATGATTATACTAGGCTACATAACGGAAGTGATTCTTACCTGCAAAGGTTGATGCCAACATGCAGGAGGATTCATGGTGCTGTAACCCGAGGGAGGGTTGGATGAAGAAAGGAAAAGGCCAGACATACTGTCATTCATCCCACAATTTACCCTGGTAATCAATGGCGTAAACCATTTCCTACTTATCCAACAAGGAGCCTGGGGTACTCTTAAACCACTTGTTGAGCAGCCACCTTAGGAGAGATAGTAAACATATCGAACCTCCTCTTGGTCACGTGTTTTAGAAAGTGAGCTGTGAACACAGTTTGATGTTTTTACACGCCAGCTTGTAATACCTGCAATATGGAAAATTTCCATTTTAATGCCAGGGATGGACTGATCCCCTGACATCATAGGCTCTATGTCTTTGTGCTGGAGGAGGATAAGGATTTAAAAATCTTTCAATAACTTGGCATATCCAAGATGCAATGATATTTTTTTGTGATCCTCCTCTTAACCCTTCCAGAACTAACAAAACGAGATGAGAGCCAGGGCTGTTTTGCTGCAGTGCATTAAAGTTAATATCTCAGGCACCTCACTGGGCACAGTAACAAATGATCTGGGTCTCTTTAGTTAAGAATGTAGACTCATAATCTAAAAGGGCTTAAATCAACGGTCCAATACCCCTGGATTTTGAGTCTTTGCAGGGACGAAGCTGAGTGTCCCTTCCTCCTATCCCTTTGAATGAGCAATGCCATATGAGAAGACATGAAGTTCACTGATTCTCTTTTCCGAGGCTAAAGCAAGCAAGAATGCCATCTTTAAAGTGAGATTTCGATCAGTTGCATGGCGTAATGTTTCGTAAGGAGGTCCTTTTAGGGATCTCAAAAGGCTAACCACGTTCCAAGGGGGACACCTGATCTCTGACTTAAGGCAAGTGATCTCATAACTCCATATGAGTAAAGAAAGCCCTAGGAAGTGGAAATATATACTCCTTCAGCTTAAAGGCAAGGCTAAAGGCTGACCAATAGCCTTTCACAGCAAAGACAGAAAGGAGATTTTCCTCCAGAGTGTATACAAGGAACTCCGTTATTACAGGAATAGTGACATCAAGAGGAGAGATATTACTTTCACGTCACTAACCACAAAAGACAGTCCACTTAGCGTGGTACACTGAAGCTGAGGACTTTCGCAAGTATATGGCCATTCTCTCAGTAACTTCTTGTGAAAAGTCGCTCTGAGAGAGGAGACACTGGATGGTCTTCAGGCGTGAAGTCGAAGCGACGGTTCATGAGGTTGTTTGAGTAGATCTGGTTGTGGAGGGAGTTCTCTCAGTAGATCTACTATTAATTACAGTAGGTCTGGGAAACCACTTTGTGGTGACATAGAAGAACTATAAGAGTCATCATTAGATTTTTGGATGCTCTGGCCTAGTTGAGCAACCTCGTCATCAGACAGAACAGAGGAAAGGTGTAAACTCCGATGTTGTCCTACTGTTGTGTAAATGCATCCTACCATAGAGCCTGAGGGTCCAGGATTGTAGAACAGTACAGCAAAGTCTTGCTGCTCAGAGGTATCGCAAGCAGGTCTATTGTTGGGGAACCCTATAAAGTCAGGGGCGGCTACCAGAGAATTTAAAGACCATTTGAAACCTACATCTGAAAATTTCTACTGCAAGAAGGCATAGTGGTTGTGAAAAGGTACTGCCTTGTTTTTTTATGTAAGCCACTACTGTGGTGCGGTCGCTTTTCAACACCATGGAGTGACCTGCCTACAACAGTTGGAACTGATGCAGTGCTAGATATGCTGCTCTTATCTCTAAAAGGTGGCGGCCGATGTAGTAGCATCCATGAATGGTGAAAGCCAGACTGGGGTTTGAGTCCTGCTCAAACTCGTAAGTTTCTTTGGACGCTGCAACCTCAACAACCTTGTGAGCTAGGGATGCGGGTTTGTGGGACCCTGTAGGTCAATATGCTGAGTCATTAGTAGCCATTGCCTAGCCCTCCTTAGTCCTAGCTTGGGTGGAGAGTGGGCTTGGTCGCTGATCATCTGTATATATGATCAGTCTCTTGGGCATTGTCCTGCTCGGTAAGCCAATGTCACTGTCCCTTGCTCCAGCCATCTATGAGCGGTATTTAAACCATCAAACCTTTTGGACTCTGACCAAAGGCCAGAGATTATATGATGCTGCAAGTGGGTCCCCCATCCTTCTTTTTATGCATCCGTATAGAACACCAAGTCCGGAGCAAGGACGAGAAGATCCTGACCTCTACAAAGTTTTCTTCTGCCATACACCAAAGCAGGTCCGTCCCTTATTCCTGAGTGATTGGAACTCATGTGTTCGGCGAATCTGAGTGTTGGTTCCACACAGACTCCAGCTGCCACTGCAGGGATCTTATCCTGAGAGGGCCGTTTGGAACTAGATAGAGGAGAGAGGTTAGGTGACATAACAGACATAGCCATTGATGAGCCGCTAGATCTTTCTGTACGAGGAAGGGTGAGGCCACTTCTCTGAGTCAATGTACTCTTTTGTCTGATGGGAGGACTTTCTGTTTTACGTTGTCTATGATCAAACCGGGGTATACCAGTCTCTGAGAAGGAAGTAGTGATGACTTCTCAAGATTTATCAAGATCCACAGATCCTGACAAAAATATAGAACCATGTCTCGGTGACAGAGAAGGGTTTCTCTAAAACGGCTAGAACTAGCCAATCATTGAGATACCTGAGGACATGAATGCCAGTCTCATGAGTCCAAGATGACACTAAGGCAAAAACCAGGGTAAACACGCGAAGTGCTGTTGCGAGCCAGAAAGTGAGAGCCTTGAACTGGTATATCTTGTCATCGTGTATGAGTCTAAGATACTGCCTGGATGACGGATGGATTGGGATCTGAAAGTATGCGTCCTTCAGATCCAGTGTGCACATGAAGTCCCTTTGTCGAACTGCCTGGATGACCGAGTCTGCTGTCTCCATCCTGAACAGAGTCTGTTCAACAAAACTTGTTCAGGGGAGTGAGATTGATGACAGATCTACAGCCTGCCGGCGCCTTATTCACAAAAAAAATCGACTGTAAAAGCCTGGTTCCCCGTCCACAACCTCTTGGAGAGCATCCTTCTGCAGCATGGTCAAGACTTTGTCGCGGATGGCCAATTTCTTTGCAAATCCCTTTTCATAGAAGATTAATGCGACTGGATCCTGAGTCAGAGAAGAGAGAGATTGAATGAACTGGACACAATATCCTATGGCGATCACCTCGATCATCAGGGGATTGGCCCTGTGATGCTGCCACCTCTGTCAGAGGTGCTGCAGGCATCCTGCCACAGGCAGTTGGTGATGAGGATCGCCGTCCCTAGAAGGAGTGACTACTTCGGCTGCTACCACTAGCTCCTTTCTTTCCTTTAAAGGACTTGCTCCCTTTCTTTCCTTTAAAGGACTTGCTCCCTTTCTTGCCTTCGGACTGAAATGGGCGCTTTGACACCTTAGAAGGTCCAGAGGACCTGGAAGTTGAGGGGATGAAGGTAGCCTGCTGACCATGAGACGACTGGGATGGTCTCCCATATGGCCTGTATATCATGACCTCTGTGGGAGAGAATCGTTCTACGATTTCCTCCATCTCTCAGCACACCTCTCAATCTCCTCGAGAACAAAGAGAAAAGAATCTTTAAGAATGGAATTCCTCAAGAGTGAGACTTCCACCTTCGCCATCTGCTTGTGAAATTTTCCTATGATAGTAATACTTCTCTTGAGGATGGCATTTGCCCATAAGTTGGTGACATGGTGCGAGAGAAACTCAAAAGTTTGAGTACCCGACAATAGGAAAGACTCCAAGGACTTCCTTGCTGACTCCTTTGAAAGATTGTGGGAGCGACAATGTAGTCCCAGAAACACAAACATAGGTCAAGCTACGAAGCAGCCTGCATAGCTTACTTTGCTCTTCTCTCTATGATGAGAAGCTTAACTGCTGAGAAAGAGGCTCTACAAGAGGAGAAGGCATGGGTCAGAAGACGCTTTGTCAGAGACTTCAACGAAGGGGTGAGGGACATCGTAGAATGTCGGTCTTGGCGATTTCATAGTACTTCCTTTGTAACATAAAAGGAAGTGGTAAAGATCACGAGGAGGAACATGCCCCTAAGGAACTAGCAGCTCCAGCCATCTGAGCAATAGCTTTTCTTCTGGCGGCCTTCATTCTTTTAGACTTTGGAAGAACTGCACTGGTCTCAGGGGGCCTTCAGATTCTGAAGATGTCGTCCACAACCATTTCTTTCCCTTCCTGTGTAGGGGTATCAGGAGTAGACAGCCTATTGATTGCCCTCATACAAGAGAATACTCCGACTAGCTACCCTCAGGAGGATATTCATCATCAGTATTGATTGGGGCTTATCTATCTCCAGGCTCACATCCAGAGCTTGTAGTAGGTGAGGGTCGTCATCTAGGTTGCGAAAGGTATTTTTCAATTGGGACCTCCTGTCCGCCTCTACCAAATGGGCTTCCTTTGCGTTGGCGTTCTTGGGTTTGGTCTTGGTGTCCTTAAATTCCCTTCGTGCAGGGAAGTGTTCCCCCCAAGATGTTGGAAGGAAGAACTTGTGAGGGTTTAGGGACACTAGTTGTAGAAGCCTTAGCTACAGAAGCTTGCGGGTCTTCCTGTGCAGCAGGTAAAGATATAGGACGTTTGTGTGGAGGCACTATTTTAATTTCTTGAGGGTTGATGGACTGGACAGTAATCTCCCTGGGAGAGCCGATGTCCATGCTTGTCTTAGGATGGGCGATATCGGTGTGCAGTGGAGTTACGCCTCCCATCCTCCTCTTATATAATTTAGTCAAAATCTCCTTCCCCTTACCAGTAGTAAAGGTAAGATTCTCAAGAAAAGGATCTGTAGCTGGAGGCACCTTGGCACTAGATGGAAATGGGGAGGATCTTCATACCTTGTGTGAAGAAGGTCTCATTTTAGGGTCAGAACTCTTATGCGATGAACTCAAATTGGAGGCTAAAGGAATCACAGGAGTAGCCCTGACTGAAGAAGTCTGGGGCTGTGGTGTTGGAGGAGCCACACACAAGGACTTCTGCAGGGTAGTCAGAAATGCACTAACTCATGATGGGAGCTTAGCACCTCTTGAGAAGTCCTGGGTTTCCCTAGAGAATCCAGTAGGAAAAATTTCATCTAGGAGGGACCCTAGAAGGAGCCTGGGTCAACAAATGAGAAAGCCATTCGGGCAATAGGAGAAGCTCCTCTGTCAAGTGAAGATGGCAGTCCGGGCTAATAGGTACATTGGCATATCAATAAGGAGGCTCCATGAAACCTTCTGGGAAGGGTATTGGCCTGCCGCTTGAGGTGGTAGAAGCTGGAGGTGCTGGGACTGAACATGATCGTGATTCCGATACCTCCACTTATGAATCATTCATGGAAATCTCGATTTTTGCGTAAAATTATGAGATTCATGTACAAAAAAAAACAAGTTTCACATCACAATGGACACAATCCACAAGTAAAAGTGCTCTTCTCACGAGCACTAAGAGCCATTTTGAAAGATGGAAACCTTGAATATTCCTCTTGCTTCAGAGAGTTGTCTACGTCCTTTTGCGGACGATTTTTCGAAAAACAATTCTTCAAAAGACAATTGTTTGGAAGACTTTTTTTTTCGTAAACCAATTATTCGAAAACAATTGTTCGATTGTACATTTGTTCGAATTTACAATTGATCAAATTACGATATTCGAATAAGCAATTTTCGAAATTTATGTTATTCGAATCATTAGCATACTTTACTTAACCATCGAGGAGTAATTCGTTAATCAATGAATATTTTAAATTTATTAAAGTTATATTTACATATATTTGCACATTTATGTCAAATGAGGTTAGTCACGTGTACCTTTTCCATCCTTTTTAACCTCTTCCATAAATTTTCACACTTCTCTTTCAGTCTTATCACCTGAATGATTATGTTCTTTAGAAATGGAAACATCTTTTACTGTTTTAGCACGACATTTACGGTAATTCTAAAATTTATGGTAATTCTGATATATATTTAATTTTGTATTTGCTTGTGTTTAACAAATAAATGTCCGTTCACAACTAACATGGGCTTTCCTTTTCCACTTTAGGGTCTAAGAAAATTCTACTAAATATGAAATTGTTCAAAATAACAGTGAACATTTTATTTCCCAAAGAAGGATTTGTTTACAGTTAATTTTTGTTTTTATTCTATTTTATGAATGTATTTAAGAAAAAGCATGTAATTGAATTGTTTTCTAATTTAACTACTCATTTGGTTATCAATGTTTATTTTCAAAAGCAGGATTTATTTATGGCTCATTATTTTATCAATATATTCAAAAGACAAACAATTCAATTGATTTATTTCTCATTTAACTACTCACTTGCCTATAAAACACAAAAATAATGAATTACTACCCTTGCTCAACTAGTCAGTCACTGTAACTTATGGATTTGAACGATATTATTTTCGAAAAATTGCTTATTCGAATATATTGTAATTCGATAAACTGTAAAATCGAACAATTACACATTCGAAAAGTTGTTTTTGAATAATTGGTTTTTGAAAAAAAAAGTTTTTTAATAATTTTCTTTCGAATAATTGGTTTTAGAGAAATCGTCAGCAAATCGTCTACGACAAACGTAGGCAGTGAGGGCACATAATAAGCACAACCCGACGCATTGGGGAGTAAATAACAAAGGAACAAGTTGTAAAGCATCACATAGGTGAATACTGCGCTAAGGTACCCAAGGCGGTAAAAGTTACAGGGAGTAGCTTGGTTGGACGCCTGTCTGTATGATGTTCCGAGACAAGATCTGGTTCGGTCCGAAGACGTTTGGGAGATGGACGAGTTAAAGAGCAACGTGCAGATGGACTGCACATTCGCTTACCTCTTCCTTGTGATGAGAAACATGTAGATCGTGATCGTGAATGCACAGTTCGCGATCGTGAATGTTCTCTTCTTGATCGTGAGCATCTAGCTCTCGATCGTGAATGACATATATGTCTCGGGTGAATAGCTTGCAACCCTGAGTGTTGACCTGATGATCATGCACGTCGTCCTCTTGAACTATGCCCTCGAGAGTGTGACCGTCACCCTCGTGAACAGGAGCTCGGCCCCCGCGACCACGAGCGTCGTCCTTATAATCTAGATTGGCTCAATCTAGAACACATGCGTCCAAACCTGGATATAGACTGAGTTGCTTGTGATTTGGTTGACAGCGATCGCGAAACTTTTCCTCTTGAAGAGGAACGCCTCCTAAGAAAGTGTTGAGACCTTCGTTCTCTCTCTTGCGCGTATAGCTCTACACCAAGAAAGCTATTTAGAAGAAGAGCAGTGAGATCTCGATGACCTATGATCGGTATGATGATCTTCAGATCGTCGCGAATGCCGATCAAAAGAAGTGTCCCGAAGGACTAGGAGATGGAGAGTCTCGTCTTTGTGCACCACTGGTAGAAGGATTGCTGGTTTCATGAAGATCATCACCAACAGCCGAAAGGTTTCTGTGGGGTGAAACATAAGAGTGAAGGTTAAGAGACGATGATATCCAAGGATGGCGATCAAGACCGTCGTCAGAAGGAGGCTGTTGGAGGGGCGAACGTGAGCGATCACCTCGTCTATTCATGGAAGGTCCAGGAGAGGGTGACAGGTGGATTTGGCAGACCTGCAGAGCACAGGATACTGGGGGTTCTGGAGTAAGATCTTTCCTGGCACCACGCTGAAGGAGTTGAAATATCGCTTGCTTCATAGGGGGTGCAGAAATCCTTAGGTGCAGCTATGCCTGCAACACGTCTGCAAGATAGAATGGCTCCTGGCTGCTAGAGGTGAAGTTGCTCCTCTAGAGGAAGCAACTAAACCACATTACCCAAGGCTGCCAAGGAGTTATTCGGTCTGAGCTCCTGCTCGATCACCATCCAGAGGAAAGTGAGCAAGAAGGAGCTCTAGAAAAAGTTTTGCGCATGCGTGAAAAAAGAGAACATGCTTTCTTTGCCCATGAGAGAAAGAGAGATCACGCTCCACCTCTTCTTCTTGCGCCATCCAAACTTCTCCCATTGAGAGGCAGACGACTCCCAATGTTCTTCACAGTTCGAACCCTCTACGAGTTGGACACAGAGATTGCTGGTCGATATCCATCAAGACATGAAGGTACCGCATGCGGCACTATTGAGCCCAAGACATATTCGCATGAGGATGTCAGAAGAAGAAAAATCACACCTGTAAATACAAAAATTATAAAGACCAATGTCAGCATTTGAATGAGAGAGAGGAGACTTTTGTGTTTGTTGAATATTGTCTGGTGATTCCAGGATATTACTCACCTGGAAATAATAATGCAGTAGTTAGATGAGGCTTTTATATCCCAGCCTCATAGCCGACTTGTCTTCTGGGTTGGATGGATTATAATCAGAGACAGAGTTCTTAATTGAATGTGTTTAATGTATTTGGGATTACATGTCGTTGTGACTCTGGGCTTCTAAGTTCCAGCTCCCAACTGAGCGTCGAGTGTCTCGTAAACAATCTCAAAAACCAAAACATTAGAACAAACATAAGAGCATCGCTTTCAAAAGACTTAAATCCTACTGCAGTAAAAAAAATGGAAGAATCACATCCTATCTTTGAGGTAATTAATAAATGCTTAAAACCTATGATCAAAATACATTATTTCAGTTATGTACAGTGTATAACATATTTTATCAATGCAATATGATGCAATGTTGTGCTCAATACACGTAATAATTGACATAATACTGTACATTATTATAATAATAAATAACAGTCTCCTCCCCCTTAACTTGACATTGTAAAAATCTTTATAAATCTAGTCTCTCATGGGGCTCTCCTCTAATAATCCTATTAGGAAGCACTCTAACCTAAATTTATACTGGTACATGAATTGATTATGAATCTACATTTGATGTTGGAGCATCTTGGTTAATATTTGACTCATTTGATCTAACTACTTCTGAAAGTTTTCCATCTCTAACATTCACATGCTCTAGTTTATTTCTGTTTAATGGCTGTAATTGATCAACATGATGTTTTACAATACTTCCACCAACCTGAACATCATAATGTAAATTTCCTATCTCTCTTACAATCTCTCCTGGTACCCACTTCTCTGGGGGTGTTGTACGATCTTACCATGACATCAGATAAAGGAAAATAAATTCTTATTTTTGGAAGATTTTCTACTTGTTTATACCCTTAATCTCCTAAATTACTTTGCAAACTTGGATACAGCAAATCTAACTTACATCTAATCTTCCTCCCCATCAATAAATTTGATGGTATCATGCCTGTTGTGCTGTGCGGCATTGTTCTATAAAACAATAAAAACTTTGATACATGTAAAAACAGGTTACCTGAATTTGCTTGTCCACACTTCATATTGTGTTTGAATGTTTGAACAAACCTTTCAGCCTCTCCATTGGTAGAGGGATATGTTAATGAAAATCAATGTTTTATTCTCTTGTCGTTACTAAATTCTTTAAACTCTTGTGAGGTAGATTGTGGACCATTATCTGTAACAATTGTTTCTGGAATACCATGTGTAGAAAAAATTTGCATCACTTTTATTGTGGCGTAAGACGTTGTTGTCTTCATTGGACTTACTTCTGGCCACTTACAGTAAGCATCTACGACTATCAAAAATAAATAATTTAAGAAAGGACCAGCAAAATCTATACGCACTCTTTGCCATCTATACCTGGGTAACTACCATGGGTGCATTCTAACAAAATGAGGATTGTTCTGTTGCATAACACAATTCATACAATTCCTTATATAATATTCCATATCTTTATCTACACCTAGCCACCATACAAAAGTTCTTGCAATTAACTTTGATCTTACAATACCTTGGTGATCAGCATGTATTTCAGACAAAACCTTATTCCTCAGTGAATTAGGAATAACTACCATTTAACCTCTCATCACTATTCTTTGTGTTACACTCAGTTCATACCATATATCCTTATAGGGTTTACAATTTTTTCTCTTTTCCACATAAGTCCCTACCTGCCATTATACTCTCTAAAACCTTACTAAGTACTGGGTTTCTCTTGGTACTGTGTGCTACATCCTTTGTTGTAATGGGTATATCAAATAAAAAATTAACAGAATACTGTCATCATACTCTTCTGAAGCCTTTGTCTACTGGTATTCTAGATAAAGCATCTGCATTACCCATCTTTGATGTTGGACGGTTTCCTATATCATAGTGGTATGCGGCTAACGTAATTGCCCAAGGTTGTACTCTTGCAGCTACCAACGTAGGTAAACTTGCTTCTATAACCAATATTGCTAATAAAAGTTTATGATCTGTAACATATGTGAACATTTTGCTATCATAAAGATACATATGAAATTTCTTAACTCCATACACTAAAGTTAAACTGCCTTTTTCAATTTAAAAGTAATTGGTTTCTACCTTGTTAAATACTCTAGAAGTGAATGCAATTGGTTTTTCTGTTCCATCTGGCATTACATGAAATAATACTACACCTAAACCAGTGTTTGATGCATTACATACTAATTTAACAGGTAAATCCATTTGATAATGTACCAGGAATGTAGGTGATGTTATTTCATGTTTGATTCTTTCAAAAGATTCCTGACACTCTTTTGTACACTTCCATTCTACACCCTTATTCAACAAATCATACAATGGATGTGCAATTGTAGACCAATTGTGAATGAAATTTTCATAAAATGTTACTAAACCTAAAAATTATTGTGATTCCTTAAAATTTTCTGGTACTTTTGTTGACTGTACAGCTTTAATCTTCTCTTTAGTCTTGAGAATACCCTTGCTATAAATTACAAAACCTGAGTATTCTACTGAATCAACTTCTAAAATACATTTGTTCTTATTTACTCTAATATTATGTTCCTTCAACTTCAGAACTGTTCGCAGTCTTTCTCTATGTTCTGTTGTGTCTTTACCAACAATTAAAATATCATCTATAAAAATGAATACTCCTTGCATTCCTGGAAAAATCTTATCCATAGTTTGTTGCCATATCGCTGGACTACTTGCAACTCCATAAGGTAATCTCTTTGGCCTAAAAAAACCTAAGGATATATTTACTGTGCATAATTCTTGTGAACTTTCATCTGTAGGAAGCTGTTGAAATGCTTGTCTAAAATCTAACTTAGAAAAAACAGTACATCCTGACATAGTTGCAAACATGTCTTTCAGATTTGGTAATGCATGTTGAGCTACTTGCAGTTGTGGATTCAACGTTACTTTGTAATCTCCACATTACCTAACCTGACCATTATCCTTCACAATAGGTACTTTAGGAGTAGCCCAATCTAGATATGTATTCTTTTCCCATGAACCTTCATTTTCTAATCTCCTAATTCATGTTTCAACTGCACTTTTCAATGCATACGGTACTGTTCTGGGAGCACAAAATCTAGGAGCAATGTCAGGTTTCAAAACTAAAATCACCTTTGCGTTCTTTACTGTACCTACTTTATCTTCAAATACGTCTTGAAACTCTGATATGATATTATCCACAGACATTTCATTTTTGTGTTCATCTTTTCTACCTGTAACCTTCAAAATACTAGGCCAATCTAATTTCAAATACTGTAGCCAATCCAAACCTAGTAAAGTTTGTCCTTTACCTTTCACTACTGTTAATGGCATTCTCTCTAATTTCTGTTCTTTGTACTATACTTCTACGTTCGAGGCACCTATCTGAATATCAAAACTATTATAACCTATCAAAACTCTACTTGTACCTTTTAGTAATAAATTAGGAATGCTTTTAGCTGTTTTCTCAGACATTATTGATACACCGGCTGCTGTGTCAACTTGCATCAAAATCGGTTGACCATTTATGATTACTTTTACCATGATATGTTTCTCTGCATTTTTTTTAACAGAATTTACGTGAAACGCAAAATCAGTTTCTGACTTATCCTGATTATCATGAACATTTTCCGCATTATTCTTTTGACTAATAGCATCAACAATAGCATTTATTTTATTTGCGTACTGTTTAGGGAATCTACAAGTAGTTGCAAAATGACCCATCTTTCTACAATTATGGCATGTTTGTCCAGTAGCAGGGCATTTCTTTGCTTCGTATGCAAGATGATCAGTTTTACCATACCTATAACACTTGGGGTTTTCCTGTTGTTTCTGTGTATAGGCCTGATTCTGATATTTATGTATATTAGTGTTAGGCACATTTCTATGACTAGGCTTTGACATATTCCTTCTCTATGACTCATTGTTTTTCCACTTGGAACCTGCTGTAGTCATTTTAAAATTTTCCATTCTATTACTTGTAGAACTACCTATTATGTTACTTTGCCTACTTGATGTTTCTAAAGCTCTGCCTTATATCAATACTTTTTTCTAATGTTAAGTCTTTATATTGCAATATTTTTTTCTTAGCTCTTGTTATATGCAATGTGCAATAACTTGATCTATGATAACATTTTCTAGCTCCAAATATTCACATGAAACAGCTAAATTCCTTAGTCTAGTCACAAATGCATCTAAACTTTCATTTTCTTTCTCATATGCCTGTGCTGTAAACTGATACCTTTCAAAAAATTTATTGACCCGGGGATCAAAATATTTGGTAAGAACCTTAATTGCAGCTTCACTTGTGTCATCTGTAGGCTGCATTGTCTTAAACACTTCCCGAATTTCTCTACCTGCTGTATGAATAATAATTTCTTCTTTTGGGCATCCTTCATATTCCCTAATGCCTCTACATAAATCTTAAATTCGTCACACTACTGTTGCTATCGTGTCGCAACAGAATTGGGTTCAGCTGTGATGCTAAATCGTTCAGAATGTTCAATGTCAAAAGGTATTTTGAATTCTCACCTGGACTAGGTTAGGCAACTGTTCTAATGTCACCTAGTAATTTCCTACCTCTTTGTATCCTACCTAACTTTAAAATTCACTTTGTTGTCTTATTTTGTTTGCTTGTGTTTGATGAAATTCTACTGGCCGGCTGCATGAGGGATCCTCATTGGCTTTTTCTTCTGTTTCTCTTTGATCTCTGTGTATCCGTCATCATATCGTCGCCACTTTTGTGTTGGTTGAATATTGACGGGTGATTCCAGCAGATCACTCACCTGGAAATAATAATACAGTAGTTAGATGAGGATACTAGATCCCAGCCTCGTAGCCGACTTGTCTTCTGAGTTGGATGGGTTATAATCCGAGACAGACTTCTTAATTGAATATGTTTAATGTATTTGGGATTGCATTGCTCTGTGACTCTGGGCTTCTAAGTTCACACTCCCAACTGAGCGTGGAGCGTCTCGTAAAAAATCTCAAAAACCAAAACATCAGAACAAACAAAAGAGCATCGCTCTCAAAAGGCTTAAATCCTACTGCAGTATAAAAGTAAAAAGAATCACATACTATCTTCGATGTAATCAATATATGCTTGAACCCTAATATCAAAATACATTATTTAAGTTATGCACAATGTATAACATTTTTTATCAATGCAATATCATGAAATGTTGCGCTCAATACACGTAACATTTGAGGTAATACAGTACATTATTACAATAATACTTATCAGAGACGTCCGCTATCTACAAGCCAAATGAAAAAAAAATGTGACGTACCTCATAGCTGTGAGAATATATATATAGGCGGCTGGGTATCCTTTAACCACCCCCTGTCTAGCCACTCAAGTGGTTAGGCAGCGTTGCCACCTCTCATTTTAGTCTAATTGTAATTTACAGCTTTACCAGAAGATAATCAACGCAAAAAACGGAAATTTTGTTAGCATGGGACCAAAGGTGAATTGAATTAAATCTTGCAGAAATGCCGCTTTCAATTAAAAGAAAAGTCAGTCTCAGAAAATGTGTGAACTTTCCTCTGGTCTTCAAGAATTCAAGATAGAATTCAAATTTTAATACATTATATTTTTGAAAAAAAGGCATTTAGTGGACTTTGAATATCGTTTGTGAAGTATATAAAAATACAAGTCAATTGTTAAGAATGACTTTCTTTTCAGTTTAACATTACCATTAATGATATTTATGCACCATCTTACAATGGTATCGAGTTTTAACAACGATTAAGCACAGATGAAAACTTAAGTTTTCATTTCGAATGTATAAACAATCCAAATGTATTTTCTTTATAGTTTTACATAAAGATTAATGATATTTGTGAGTCATTTTACCAGACACTCGATATGATTCATGAAAGCTTCTATGTGAGCTTCTTCTTGAAAATCAAATGGATTATAACACGTCCTATTCTTTCCTTTCACTGACTTATTGGGATCCAAAAGAATCCTTTTTCAAAACTGAATTGCTTTTGTTTCCTAATGAGAATCATTTGTAATCTGTCGTTTTCTCTCATAACAATAACTTCCAGAATCTTTCTAATGAGCATAATTATAGTGATGTATTAACTAGAGAGTCGCTTTGAAATAATCTCATATGAAAGCGGATGCCTTTCATTATGGTGTATTCATAGATCTTGAAGTGAAATGGGTAAGCGATTACCCCCCAAGAAAAAAGTTGAATAATAATGAAAATATTAAATGATATTTAATATATTTGTATGCAAAAATACAAAACTTTACATGTGAGAGAGAGAGAGAGAGAGAGAGAGAGAGAGAGAGAGAGAGAGAGAGAGAGAGAGAGAGAGAGAGAGAGAGAGAGAGAGAGAGAGAGAGAGAGAGAGAGAGAGGCTCAAAATAAAACGCAAAGGACAAAAATTCAAAAAATATTATGCGTCACGGCAGTTCAGCCATTACTTATGACTTTCGTGATAAATCACTTATGTTTTATCAATAATTATTCTTCTTGTTTCTGAAAGGTGAAAAAAGGCGATAATCATAAAGCTGTAGATGCAATATACTAGAGATGACTCAATTCTTATCTTTTTAGTAGAATCCAGGATCTCCATGTTCAAAATATCTTTATCATCTTCTAGATTAAAAATTAACCAGCAAAAAGCAGTATCCTTAGGATATTTTATTCAAAGGTAATCATAAATATGTAAAATACTTTATTCTGAGGCATTTGTAATTTTATAAACATTTTATTCTAAGGTAAATAAAATCTTGTAAGCTACGGTAATTATTTTACAATACGTTGGAGCCTTATAACAATCGACACTATTATGAAAATGAAGGTTCTATCATCCAGCAGATTGAATGATTTGGAGTTTTCTGGCATCCTGACATGTAAGGTCATTGAGAGCAATATCAATTGTTATGAATAAAGAAATGGAAATTGCAGCGATGGTGAACTGGACACCTGATGCTAAAGTAAATCATAACAAAAACACGAGTCATCACAAGTCATTAAAAGGCTTTTCAATTTCTCTACAAAGTCATGATTTAGATTACAAACAAACTCTACTTTCTATGCATATAGAATATTTTGGTCTCTAAATCAAGATCAGCAACCAACAACCATATAAGGATAAATGATTAGAATAAAACCTTTTCATATCGTAATAAAAAATCAATATATAGAAGGGAGAAATTAACGCATTAAGTCATCAATTTTCAAATAATAAAAAATCATGTTTTGAGATATTCCACAATTTGTGTTAACATGTAAGGGAACTTTTAAGTATATATATATATATATATATATATATATATATATATATATATATATATATATATATATATATATATATATATATATATATATATATATATATATATATATATATATATATATATATATATATATATAAACACACATAAAATATATATATATATATATATATATATATATATATATATATATATATATATATATATATATGTATATATATATATATATATATATATATATATATATATATATATATATATATGTGTGTGTGTATATATATATATATATATATATATATATATATATATATATATATATATATAAACACACATAAAATATAAATCTATATGTATATATATATATATATATATATATATATATATATATATATATATATATATATATATATATATATATGTATATATATATATATATATATATATATATATATATATATATATATATATATATATATATATATATATATATATATATAATTAATCGTTACTATTCCACTGCAGAACAAAAGCCTCACACATGTTTTCCCACTTGGTTGTTTTTATTGTCTTTCTATGCTAGTCCCCACCCACAAACTTTCTTAGTTCATCCACTTATCATCTTCTCTTCCTTTCCTTGTTTATTTTACACTCTCTAGGGACCTCCCATCCTGTTATTCTTAATGTTCATATATTGTCTGTCTTTTTGATTATGTACATTTATTGTCTGCCATTTTCATTATGTTCAGCTATTGTCTGTCACTTTCATTATACATCTATCTATAGTCTGTCATTCATATTATATGTCCAAACCATGTCCATTTCTTCTTCTCGCATGTTGTTAGAGTATCCCCTACTTTACTTTGCTTTTTCATCCATGTTGCTCTTTTTTTTATTTTTCTGTGTTATCCACATCATTATTCGTTCCATAGTTCTTTGAGTTGTAACTAGGTTATGTTTTAGAGCTTTACTAAGGCTCCCATTTTTTTATGCGTAAGTTAATACTGGTAGGACCATCTCATTAAATACTTTCCTTTTTAAAGATAGTGGCATTATAATTTTCATAATCTCATTCTGTTTACCAAAGCTTTCCATCCCATGTTCATCCGTGCTTTAATTTCGGTCTCGTGTCCAAGGGAAGCACTTACTGTCTGTCCTAAATATGTATATTCATTACTAATCTCCAGAGTCTTCTCCATACATCTTATTTGTTGTCTCTCTTCATTTTCATTGAACATTATCCTAGTTTTACTCATATTAGTCTTTAGTCCTATATTTCGGCTTTCTCTCATGATTCCCTAAACACAAGTATGACATCTGCAAATCTAAAGTTCAGGGGTTTTCCCAATTAATATTAATTCCTATATTTTCCTAATATAGTTTCGCAAAAAGATTTTCTAAGCATGCTGTGAATAATTTAGGAGAGATGGATCTCCCTGTCTAACTCCTTTCTTAATTGGAGTTTTTTTTTTCACTATCTTTATTTAGTTTTTTAATTGTTGTATTACCTATTTAGATATCCTCAAGTTTTCTAACATAAGACTCTTCTGTTTTGTATAACACTATTGTATAACATTGTATAGAAATCCTCTACCATTTCTATCACGCCATCTCTATTGTGGATAATAAGG
>NC_090736.1:74275601-74282733 GCF_036898095.1 Palaemon carinicauda
CAACAGAGCTTTAATCTCACGAGATCGAAAAGCTAAACTAGTTAGTTTAGCCTCAGGAAAACAGGAATGAGGAAGTTCAAGTTTTTCATTACTCTGTTTACTGTCAAAAACATCAGCCAAAAGGGTTGCCTTTTCCTTTGGACAGTGAGTGACGGAGCCATCTGGTTTAAGTAAAGGAGGAACTGTTGCATCTACACCAAAGAGTGCAGATTTAAGGGTAGACCACCATTTATGTTCCTGAGTTGTACCAGAGAGGGTTTCCTTTATGATTAAATTGTACTCCTTTTCAGTTGAGGCATAAACTCTCTGAGCAAAAGCTCGAAGCTGAGTATAGTTGTTCCAGGTCAAATCTGATCTGTTACCCTTCCAAAGGTGATAGGCCTCCTGCTTCTCCAAATAAGCACGTCTACAATCATCATTGAACCACGGTTTGTCCTTCATTCGGTACCTTAGCACACGAGAAGGGATACGCCTATCAATTATGTTGACTAGATTCTCATTCAAAGGGACAACAGGATCTACACTATTATATAATTGTGACCAATTCAAGCACAAAAGATCATGCAAAATCCCATTCCAGTCTGCTTGGGATTTCATATATATTTTACAAGAATATGATATATCAGGGACAGGCTGCTCCGTCTTCACTAATAATGAAATCAAGGCATGATCAGAAGTCCCGACTGGAGAACCAACCTTACTAGTTATAACGCCAGGGGAGTCAGTGTATACGAGGTCCAAGCAATTACCAGACCTGTGAGTAGCTTCATTTATGATTTGCTCACAGCCTGATTCCGAGGCAAAGTCTAAAGCTCTTAAGCCATGGCGATCGGTAGGAGAGATAGAACTCTACCACTCCCTATGGTGAGCATTAAAATCACCAACAAAGACAAACGAAGCCTTTCTATCATCTTCTTGTATCTTAGCCATAATGGTAAGAAGACAATCGAAGATAGAATCATCCATGTCTGGATTCCGGTAGATTGAACATAAATAAAAGTTGTTATGCCTGCCACAAACTTTTATTACCTGAATCTCATGACATCCACATTGATAGCAGGACTTATGAGAAGCAGGGTACTCGGTCCTAATATACACCGCCATTCCCCTGGCCCTAGGAATGGAATCACGTTTCAGCATTATTGGCTTCTTAAAACCAGTTATAAGGAGCTCAGATGAGTGCCTCATATTAGAAACCAAAGTTTCTGAGCACAAAAGAATATCATACTGTCTGGACGCAACTGTAAGGTCTCGGATATTTGCATGAAGACCACGAATATTGCAATACAGAAGACGACATTGACGAAATCTAGGACGTACTGGTCCCGGATTTCGCTCAATGTCTCCAGACAGCATAAGAATTAATAGAAATAAAAAAGAGACATCATACTTAAAAACTAGATCAACAAGAATTAAAACAAAAACAATATGTACAGAATAATAATAAAAGTGATTGATGATATCTATAGACTATAGTAAAAAGTCGGAAAAACTGGTCAACATGGAGGAGCCGATACACCATGCAAGGCTAAATACCCTCCAGGATAGCCACTTCAACTGAAGGGAGGACAGTAAGGATGGTTTTGAGAAGAAAAAAATCAGAAAAAGGAAAAGACAACCTCTTGATAAACCACCAGGCATCCATGGCCCTTCTATCAAGCCTGCCCAACACACCATTTCAAAAAAACAAGAGGAAGAAAAAAAAAGATAGAATAGTGTGCCCGAGTGTACCCTCAAGCAAGAGAACTCTAACCCAAGAAAGTGGAAGACCATGGTACAGAGGCTATGGCACTACCCAAGACTAGAGGACAATGGTTTAATTTTGGAGTGTCCTTCTCCTAGAAGAGCTGCTTACCATAGCTAAAGAGTCTCTTCTACCCTAACCAAGAGGAAAGTACACTGAACAAATTTGCAGTGCAGTAATTAACCCTTTGGGGTGAAGAAGTGTTAAGTATCTCATTGTTGTCAGATGAATGAGGAAAGACGAGAATATGTAAAGAATAGGCCAGACTATTCTGTGTAAGTGTAGGCAAAGGAAAATAAGCCGAGACTAGAGAGAGGGGTCCAATGCAATACTGTCTGGCCAGTCAAAGGGAAATTCTATAAGTCTTCTGATACCTTTAAAATCAGTTTTGGATAAAAAGCAGATGACAAATGTAACCGTAACGTACGTTGAAGAACCAATAACTTGTCTCACTAATAAAGAAAAAACATACGCGACCCAGCAGAATTCTCGTTCACCCCGTAATATCATCTTGCAACGCAATCTATCGAACCAAACATGCCTTCGAATTTAATAGTGCGAATAAAGAAAACACTACCGGGATCTGAAATATTAATCCTTTCCGATACTTTGAAAACTAACGGATTGTCTGTTACACAAGCTATTTATACAGTAGGCTCACATCAGCAATGTAATATCGAAGTCTGTAATCATTTAAATAACACTTTAGTAATTCACAAAAAATCAACATATCTTGGACGTAGAAGTTTATAAACATCGTATTCTTACCGTTGCTGAATTCAATCACTCTCAATCAGTTGCGGATGAATCCCTTTTGCGATCTATTAAAAATAAAATCAGTAAGGACATTCAAGACGAAGAAATTCAGCAGAAAGTTTTTGAACTTTTAACTAAATATCAAGATGTCTTTTCCACTACGGATGGATCCTTAGGAAAAACAGATGTGATCGAGCATCAAATAAGGTTAAAGGACAAGCAGAAAATTATATATGTACCCTCGTACAGACTCCCTATGAAAATTCCAGAATGAAATAAAATGATGAAGTAGGTAAAATGTTAGAGGAAGGAGTCATTAGAAAATCAAACAGCCCTTATAATTTTCCTTTAATAGTTGTACCGAAAAAAGATCGAACATGGCATATCTGCGTCGACTTTTGTCGTCTAAACAAGGAAACGATCCCTGATCGATTCCCAGTGCCATGTACTGACGATATTTTGTCTTTGTTAGGTCAGAATAAATATTTTACCAGTTTGGACTTACTTAAAGGCTTTCACCAGATATCATTAGAAGAAGATAGTATCCCATACACAGCCTTCAGCACAGCCAGGAGACATTATGAATTTTTACGGATGCCTTTTGGTTTACGTTGTGCTCCTATAACATTTACAAGAATGATTAACATAGTGTTTGGAGACTTGATAGGGGATATATTGCATGCCTATATGGATGATCTTGTAATCTTTTCCAACACCTTAGAAGAACATCTACGTAAGTTAGAACTAGTACTACAGAGATTAAGACAACATAACTTAAGGGTAAAGATTAGTAAGTGTGAATTTTTCAAAACAGAATTAATATATTTGGGTTTCATGGTGTCAAGCCAAGGTCTTAAAGTAGTCCATGATAAGGTGTCGGCTATACGTAATTTTCCCATACCTACTAATGTCAAGGGAATACAGCAATTTCTGGGTTGTAGTGGATATTACAGGCGTTTTATACGCAACTATTCAATTAATAGCCGCTCCTTTAACTGATCTTACGAAGAAGGGCGTAGATTGCATATGGTCTGAGCAACATCAACAGGCGTTTAATACTTTGAAAGATGAACTGTGTAGTTCTCCTATCTTAAAATTTCCTGACTTCGGTAAGGAATTCTTCATTGCAACAGACGCCTCAGACTTAGGAGTAGGACGGGTATTGCTTCAGCAATATGATAAAACAATTTTTCCCCGATAGCTTTCTATTCTCGAAAATTGAGAACTTCCGAAAGTAAGTATGCAGTAATAGACAAGGAAGGACTAGCTATTGTTAATTTGCTAGTGCATTTTAAGTTCATAATTTACGGTTATCCCGTTAAGGTTCTTACTGACCATAAACCACTAACAGAGTTCTTTAAAGGCTTCAATCACAGCCCTAAACGAACTCGGTGGCATTTGATCATTCAAGATTTGGCGCAAGAATCGGGTATTTACCTGGGAAAGCAAATATCATTGTGGATGCATTATCACGCAACCCCGTGTCCATCTTGTACGGAGCCTTTAGCTGAATTAATAAATATATCAACATCCATGCCTATTGTAAAAACAATATCTGAACAAGAAGATTTAGGCTAGAGCGCTGAATTGTTACAGACTGAGCAAAGAAAAGATCAGAAAATAGAAACAATTATAAATGCTTTGAAAGGCAATCATAAAGAAAAGGAATATATCAAGTATAAGCAGCAGGATTATATAATCAAAGATAATATTCTGTGTAGGACTGTGACAAGGAAAACCCGCAATACACCACATGTAACTAACGACCAGGTAGTAGTACAAATCTCACTTATTTCCACTGTCCTGAATTTGTTGCATTCAAATCTATTACATGGACACCCTGGGTTCTCATTAATGTCACAGACAGCCAAATCATTGTTTTATTGGCATACAATGCTTACAGATATAAAAAGACACATAACTAATTGTCGCACATGTCAGGAAAACAAAGGGCATACGAAAACACCTGTCAGCCAGGGAGCTTATCCTGTGCCCAATCAACCCTTTGAAAGAATACATTTAGATTTGTTAACAGGATTTTACGAGTCAGACAGAGGAAATAAGCACCTCTTAGTAATTATAGATGCTTTAACTCGATATACAGAACTAATAGCGCTTAAAACTAAAACTGCGATTGAATGCGCTAGGAAGTTTTACGAGTGTTACATTTGTAAACATGGAATTCCACACATGATAATCTCAGACTCGGGTGGTGAATTTAATAATCACTTTCTTACCTCATTGTGTGAATTTCTCAACATAAAGAAAATAAATACCATGATATATCACCCAGAGTCGAATGGGCTAGTGGAAAGAGCAAATAGGAAGATATTAAATATATTGAGGGTAATACTAGGGGGATCAGACCCCGACTGGGATATTGCAATACCGGTGGCACTGAGTACTCTGAATCATTCATATCATATATCAATTAAAATGTCACCGCATGAAGCATTGTATGGTACCCCAGTTAGAACACCTTTCCATATAATAACGCCTACAACTAATCTATCAAATCCTTTAAAGGAATGTATAAATGTAAGTATAAGTCGATATGATATCCTTCGAAAGAATTTAGAAGAATCACAAATCATAATGAAAAGGTATCATGATAAAATAGCGAAACCAACTAAAACATATACCGTGGGTGATAACATCTATATTCAAATCAATGTACGAAAAGGGCTCAATTATAAACTAACACCTAAGTTGAAGGCCCATTTAACATTTTGGAAACATTAACGGCCAATAGGTTTAGAGTTCAAAACGTATCCCAACCCACGGATGAGAGAATAGTACCATTGGCTCACATAAGAAATTAAAAAGAAAAGAGAGGAAAAGAAGTGAAGGAAAATTTTATTTTGTTTTATGTGATTAAAAGTTTTCTTTTTAATACAGGAGTAATTACATATATTTTTTCTCGTTACAGGTTTCCATGATGAATTTTTTGTTGTTGGGAGTGATATTGTTCGCTCAGACATTTTTCTCGTATGGGATGAGCTCTAAGACTAAAAATATATATTTTAAATATGGCAATATAGTTGAAAGACAAGAGGACATTTTTATTACGTCAACCAACGTAATTGTCGAAGTGCATATGCAAGCAATTTTTCTTCAAGAAAATTATGTCACTAGCTTAAGAACCGCGATTTTAAGGTTTTCTGCATCATTGGATGAGTTGCATAGAAGACATTTTAATTTGACTACAGAGAGTTTGCTTGGATCAACATTAAAAGTTGCAGAGATGCTATCTGATGACTTGAAAAATAAGACTGGCGAGACAGGATCTTTGGCTTATGACCTTTTGATGTGGACTGTAGGACACGAACATAAAGAAAGACGGAATCCGTTTATTTATGCCGCATTAAGCATCTTTGGGTCTGTTGCAAGTTTAGGTTTAGGATTTCCAATCGTCTTAAAATTAGTAATCAAAATAAGAAAATTAAGTTCTTGACTCATAAAGATGAATTGATTATGTCAGAATTAAGGAATCAGTTAGCTTCAATCAATAAAATTATAGATTTATTAAATGAACATTCAAATAATATCGTTCAAATTATGGAAGTACTGGATTTGTTGGCAACATTAACGTATTATGATTCAAAGATAGATCACATACATAACAGAATTACAAATTTCATTGAGAAATCCAAGGATTATGTAGAAGCTATCACGTTAGCAACTAAAGGTGTATTGTCGCCCCATTTCTTGCCTATAAGTTACTTAACCCTGGATAGGTACGGTCCTCGGACACCCCTTTAAGGGTATACTCGGACGCGGAACGACCCCGACGCCAAAAAAAATTCTTGAAAAATCAGTTTTTGCAGTAACCTCCTTTTTTCTTTTGCCAAAAAAAACTTCAATGAATGTTTAAAACAACTGTAAAGATAAATACTACTCATCTGCAGAAAAACTATTTATTATAAATATTTTAAAAAATTAAGTAGAAAAAAAAAGACCTGACATAAAAATTCATAAAAAAAAAGTTTATACATATATACACAAATCCTTTTAGGAATTGATTCTTGAATGTTTAGGACACATCTTGATGTAATTTTGGATGAAGTCAGACCCATGGAGGTGAAGATCTGAAATGAGAAAAAAGGGTAACTTTTTTTGGCCAAAAAAAATTGTCCAAATTTCATGAATTTTTTTGGGTACCCAAATGAAATAGGAAGTGGCTAATTTTTTTAGGGAATAAACATATGTTATCCTAAAATAGAAATATGTAAAAAAATCTTCATTATTTTGTAAATAACATTTATATCAGGGGCCATATCTAAAGATATTTTTTTGAGTACTTGGAAATTTCGTAAAGAAATACATATATTTAATATATAATATGATTATTTATGCAGGTAAAAATATACCAAAATATCACAAATTCTATAGGGAACAAGAATATATATAGATAGGGCAGCTTACGCTTCGGATATGTCCACAAAATGGCCGCCAACCACACTGACTCAGACTCCCTAATGTGCCACTTGAAATGTAGGAAGGGTATGTCAATTTCAAGGTGTTATTTACTAATCTAATTATTATTGGATATGCATAAAAATTGTATGGTGGGTTGCTGGATAATTGTCGATTATTTTACGACTATAAAATTAAAATTCTGACCCAAAAAAT
>NC_090736.1:74290733-74318233 GCF_036898095.1 Palaemon carinicauda
AGCAACAATAGGGAAGATAATAATATAACTTCTGAGCTACAAAGAATGGATGGAATTATCATTGGGGAGAATTTCCATCACAGTAAAGGTCTTTGGGGGCTGATAAGAAACAGAGAGAGAGAGAGAGAGAGAGAGAGAGAGAGAGAGAGAGAGAGAGAGAGACGCAATTACATGACCCGGATAATGAAATGGAAGGGATGGGAGGTTAAGAAGTTTGCAGAGCCCAACATTTGAAAAGATATATACCTATTATTTTAGTAATGGAACAAAAAGTTGTATATCGAAAAGAAGATAAATTCATTACAGGAAAATTCATCTATGAAACAATGAAAACGCCAAAGAACTTGAGAAAAAAGCTGATTTCTAATTTCAAGTAGAGGTAAATATCAAATTATCTCCTTAAACAAATTAATGTCGAAAAAGATCTGGAGAGTTCTAAAGTGGATAAGAGATACAGGCTAAACAAGAAAAAAAAAAGAAAAGACAAGATCATTTAACCAACATGATGGAGTACAGGTTCACAAGTGTGATATAAAAAAAACTCATCTACATGAAATTTACGTTTCATTTTCGTTATAAAGTTGAAAGAGTAATGTTCCCTCCATGTATATTCTCTCTCTCTCTCTCTCTCTCTCTCTCTCTCTCTCTCTCTCTCTCTCTCTCTCTCTCTCTCTCTCTCTCTCTCTCTCTCATCTGAATTGTCGTTCTAACAAACTTTTAAAGTGTACTTTAGGAAAATGGATGAGCTGCCTAAATCTCACCACACCACAATAATTCTCGGTAATATTGGCAATATAATGAACAGGGTAATACGAGACGTAAATTTTGCTACGTCCTGACACAGCCCTAGTTATATCAGAGAGATTATAACTTAATAATAATAATAATAATAATAATAATAATAATAATAATAATAATAATAATAATAATAATAATAATAATAATAATAATAATAATAATAATCTTTATTTCAGCAAAAGCCGTATACCGAGTTACAATAGGGGTACAATGATCTTACGCTTATGATATGAGTAAAAATAAAAGATAAGGTATACAATAATACCAGTGATACAGTAAATACATCAATCAGAAGGTTGACCATAGCGTTCCAAGGTCCGGGTAACAAAATCACAATAATATTAACGCTTAATAATGATGATAACATGCATATCAGCAAATAAAAAGAGAGAAAAAAACAACAAAAATGGAGAAAACAATGATAATTATTTTAGAACAAAAATTTCTTTGATAATGATAGTACCCTGGAAAGAAATCAAGTCACAGAGCAGGTGGTGTGAAAGAAATACGGAACTTCCAGACAGCAAAGATATGATATAATAAAACACATTATCATAGCATTAAAGGATATCATACCTAAGTTATATAGGTGATAAAGATTCTGCAGAGCCACTCAAACAAATTTATTGCACTGACGCTTCAATGCTCCAGGTTTCCCACATATTGGATTGTATTCTAGCTGCACTTGCAAGCACATTTTGAATTGGGGGATTTTTACTAGATCTATGGCAGGAGGTGAGACTTACTATAGAGCGTCGAATTATGGTTTTTAGGTTATCCAGTCTATTTCTAACAAACATCACAGAAGTTGAATGGTGCCCCGGGGTATTAGTGAGCCGTTTTAGGATATCATCATGAGTGACTGTGATATGTACAGTATTATCGATTCACGTGTACAGTTTGTCCATAACGAGCAGCAGTACATATTATAGCAGTAGGTTTGAAACAGGAGTTTTTTGGTATCTTGGTGGCAGAAGGCAAATTTTCTCATTACCATGTTCCCTAGGCAACACAACTTACGTCTCCTGTTTTCAATGTCAGATGTATCCTTAAAATCTTTCGTAATGATGTGATATAGGTAAGGAAAATCATTGACAATTGCTGGCTTATAGTTTTGGAGGGAAATATGTGGGTGTTCTACAAATTGCAGTGCTCTAGGAAGGAGAGACATGCACTGTGTCTTCGATTCGTTATAGATTAAGACATGTTCATTACCGTATGCATTGCAAGTGTTGATAAGACGTTGTAGGCCTTGGGCAGAGGGAGCGATAAGGACTATTTCGTCAGCATAGCAAAGGTTATTTATGGTAAAGCCATTAACCGTTAAACCAATGGGAAGTGAATTCAGTCTTATATTCAAATCATCATGGTAAACTTTAAATAAATATGGTGAATGGATGCCTCCATGCCTGGAACCATTAGATGAAAAGAATGGCTTGGATAGGACATTGCCCCATTTTACATAAAACTGCTGTGTTGAGAACCAACAGTATAATAAGCCGATGAGATATAGAGGAGTTCCACTCTTGCATAGTTTCATAAATAATTTCAGATAGTTTACTCCGCCAAATGCCTTCCGCATGTCTACAAACCATAAGTAGAAGGGGGAGGCCGAGGATATAAAGAAATTCAATATCTCCTTTAAAATATATATACAGGTGTCAGTCGAGTGGTTAGTGTTAAAAGTAAGTTGATTGTCTGCGGTGTGGAGAAAGGGTGCAGGGCGATGGAATAGAAAAGATTCAAATATCTTTGATGAAATTGCTGTGATGGCGATGGGGCGGTACTTTCCTTGGTTACTCTCATCCTTCAGTTTGTTTTTTATGAGAGGTATTAAGTGGACAAGTAGAAGGGTTTCGGGGAGATATTGGTGTATTATACAGGCATTGAATAGTGCAACAAACACGATATAAATTATAGTGTGAAAGAGTTTAAAAGCCTTGGCGGGAAGGCCATCGCAGCCTGATGCCCTGTTTACTGGGTAAATTCTAGATAGCCTCGCATAGTCACTATTTTGAAATTCCAATTTGACATTGATGAGAGTATCCACTCCATTCGGGATATCTTGGTAATTTTTAAAATTAAGGATGGCGCTAAAGAGATCCCCCCCCCCCCCCCCCGCCACATTCTTGCAATGGATTCTTCGTAGACTGCATCCTTTACTCTTTGGGATAATTTGTTTGACTTTTGGGTTTAGTGAATTGATATCTTTCCAAAGACGGAAGAAGTAATGGGTGGTCAATTTTCTGGACAATGCGTCAGCCCGTATCTGAATTTTGTTGCTACGGCATTGACGAAGAGCAAGTTTAAACTGTGCTCTCGCTTGCCTCATCTGTAGAGCAAGGGCACTTTCCCTCGGGCTCCCAAAGAAGGTATGTCACTCGAGAGTGTGCATAGCGGTCTTTAACTAAATCATTCAAACCAGGTATGTTTTGATGGTTACCTCTGGAGAGTCTAAATGTGTCTCTGCCCGAGTTCCTTATGTAATTTATTATATTTACGTAGAATTCCTTTAGTTTTGCTTTATGCTGTTTGTTGCAGTACTTAGTATTATTACAGAGCAGGGCTTCAGCAGGCTGGGTTATCAAGCGGTGATTACTTTCAGATGAGCGTTTGAAAGCAGTGGATTTTTAGAGGTTGGTGAAGTCCCATGGGGTGGATGGCCCTTTGGATGGGTACCAATGGGAGGGAGGGTATATGAAATGTGACCTGCCGGGGTATGTGGTCAAATGCAGTAGATAGGTCGTATCGTATAATATATTTCATGATAGAGCAATGCAAGCGGTCAGTGGTAATACAATGACCAAGCCAGGACGTGTTTGACAGATTATTTCTCTTTCGTATATAAGTAAAGGAGGAAGGAGGTAGGATGGCAACATCACTTATTTGAAGATATTGTTGAAGACAGAGACGCTGTAATTCATTATAAAATAGTCTAGTTAGATGGGCATTAAAGTCTCCTATTAGGCACACATGGTCAACGGAGGTATCATTGTTAATAGCTTGAATTTCTCCTAACATTATACAGTACTGATCAAAGTTTGAGGGGCACTCCCAGTGGGAATATTCCTTAATCACAAATACGGTTTTATCCTCGATCGTTACTTACAGGCCCAGAAGTCTGTTGGCTTGATACATCACTGGTTTCATGTACTTATCCAAAGATCTATGCCATGGAAATGAGAGACCAATTTTCTGACGTCCTTGAATGATATAGTCGTTAGTATCCATCGACGAGACAGAGAAGCTGTTATAATCAAAATGAACTGATTCACTGAAAGCCATGTCATGGGGGAGGAGTAAGGTTCCTTGCACTGCAATAATGCCACGAAAATCATTGCGGAACTCATTATGAACAGGTAAATTCCGCATGATCCCGTATATGTTCCAAGACAAAATACCTAATGACTCCATGAATTTCGTCGACCTTTGGAGATAAGAGCAAAGATCTCAGGAGGAGTAGGTGTGGCAGATGCCAGGGCGTTGCTGGGTGAGGCGGATTGTGGTAGATCAATTTGGGTGTTTAGGGTCCCAGGGGAAGACTGGTCTCTCTTAAGATCATAAAGGGACAGTCGTATTTCAGAGCCAGAATTTTTGCCTATTAGGAACTTTCGATGATGGAATAAACAGGAAATCCTGTATACAACTTTACCTTGTACCTTACACTTGAGGCTATGAAGAATGAGGGGTCTGATCCTCCTAGTTTCCTAACATGTCCTAACATGTAGCCTGATGGGATCTTCAGTCACTAAGGAATGCTGGTTGTGGACAACGATGCGGCATCTCTTTCAAGGGCGATGGTGAGGGGAGATATTCCCAGATGAATGCTGGCTGACCTGTCTGCGGTTGCAGTCGGGCTGGAACTTTGTCTTTCGCCGAGAGGTCTGCCAACCTTTGTCGTCATCTTAGGCATTTGACATTAGCACCCTGGCATATGAGTCGGTCGCGGGGGGGGGGGAAGGGGGAAGAGGTATGAATGGATGGTACTTCTCTTGAATCTCTCCTGTCTAACAATTGGGAGGAGGAAGTGGTGGTATCCAAAACTGGTGTTTGCTTCGTAACAATCCTTGGCCCTGTCTATGGTAGACCAGAGAAGGTATTTTGTGGGTCTGAGATAGTGTGGGGTCGGTCGAGGGTTTGTTTATGATTTAACTGGGGTTGGCCCGTCGGGTCATTCAACTTATATTTTTCCTTCAACTCTTTAATATGATTTGTTATCTCATAGATTTGCAGCCCCATTGCAGCGAATGCATCCTTGATTTGCAGAGCCATTGCATCAATGATTTGTTGTTTCATTGCAACGATTACATCACTAATTTGTTGACCCAATGCATCACTGATTTACTGCAGTGATTGCATCAGGGATTGCACGGAGATCTCCGGAGTAATTTGACATCGAAGTTGACAACTCCAAAGCTTTTATTGCAATGTTACGTACAGTCATTATGTTGAGGTCAGCTGGCTAGGCAGGAGATAGGGTGTAATGGATCATCCGGGCAAACGGTAATATTTGTTGTGGTTTTGAGCCACATTGACATGAGAGAAAATATCTTCTGAGAAGTCAGGCTCTTGGCATTTCGATCATTCCGAATGCCGTCAGGCATATGGTCTTTGCATGAGACATTTGCAATTGTGATTTCTTCTTCCGAGAAAAGATTTATCACGACTTCTATGATGGACTCTGGATCGCTATTGTTTGAGCAAGAATTGATAAAATAAACACAATTGCTCTGTATGTGAGGGAGGGACGGCCGAAAGGCACTATCGACACTCTGGATCTTTTTTTTTTTATGTCAACCTTGTGTTTAGGGTGAGCTAAGAGCGAACTGTTACTCATCACTTTTTATTTTCCTTATTTTCACTGTTTGAATCGAAAGCAGCCAATGGCACTGAGGGAAAAAGAATTTTCCGGCACTGATTGGATTAGAGGGAAATTTTCAATTATACCATGGTAGACTTCCGCAAAAGGTATAGTTTAATCATGATGCCCAAACTATTAAAATGACTTTGTATTTTTACTTAAAAAACTTCTAATATATTTTTCTTTATTTGTGTTTGAAACATTTGACAAATTCTTTTTCATTTACAAGCGATATGAAGTGGAAGAGTGTCATTAAATACATCTCGGAGCAATTAAGATAAAATAACTAAACAGTCCTCATATGATATGCATCCTTTAATAAAAACAAAATGAATTTGATTCACAACATTCTCATGAAATTAATCATAAGAGCTTCGACGGATAATGTCTTTAATCTGTCCCCCACACTGGGAAAATTATTTTTTATTGCAATTTTTTTTTCCTCTGACCAAAAAAGTTTTCAGTAATGAAAGTTTTCCAAATTCTTACGGTTAATAGATGAGATATTTGTCCAGAACAACCCCCTTCATAGTACAATTATAACAAGAAAAACAAAAAATGTAGTTCCTGAACTGATATGTTAAATGAAGAGCAAGATGGAATAAAAGTGTATTGAATCACATGCGACAAATCATCTATCTCGTCAAGTCCTTACAGTTACATTCTCCTAACTTTGTCTTAAGGGACCAACAGTCTTAACTAGAAGTTGTATTACTTAAATTGACCTCAACTGTTTTGAAGTTTTCTTTATGTGTTTTGCATTAACCTTCCAACATGAAGATTTGAATGGTAAATATCGTGGTACAGAGCCAGATAAAATAACGATATAAAGAATAATAAAGAAAATTTTACTGATTGCAAGGTGTAATAGAGGAACCTTTTCACTTTATCTATGAAGTAATCTCTCTCCAAACAGAACGATCTAAAATTACCTTCTGGCATGATAAATCTAATTTTATTTGTACTTGTGAGAAAATTTAAAAATCCATGGAACATTATTTTTTGCAAACCAGGTAATCACTTTATACAGAAAGGTAATTTTGAAGTTACGTAATGTCGAGGAAAACTAAAAATTTCTAGAAATGTTTTTTTTTTCGATGAGAGCAAATAATTCTTTACCTTTGCCAAAAAATATCTTTAATTATATTACAATCTTTCCATGTATTTTAATTAATTAAATATTTCTATCGAAATAATATAAAGCATTACGTAACAAAGCACTTAATACTATCTACTTCTAAAAATAACCATAAGGTCTCCCAGTGTCACAAACCGAGATGGTCTTGCAGGATTGTCTTCCCTCTTTCCATTGCACTTCAACTCAAATGATCTGTGGAGCTAATAAAAACAATGACAATTATGTCAATCAATATCAATGTATTACTATCTATTGCTTTAAAACTAATTGATTTATAACACCTGAAGTCGCACCGTGTGACTTCATAAAATCTTGTTAAATATTGTTGAGAGTGAAGCATTTATTCAAAGATTTAATTCACTGAATGAACTTGAATACATGGTTGTAATAACGTGACATATATAAAAGGACAACAAGAACTCACTGTAAGAAAAATATCAATTTACCATAAAAATATACATTATATTTATATCGATAATAGTATTCGTAATATTTTGCCCAATATTGTCCTATTATTACTGAGAGAGAGAGAGAGAGAGAGAGAGAGAGAGAGAGAGAGAGAGAGAGAGAGAGAGAGAGAGATCATCTAAGATAAGAATTTAATTAGGAGTTTCCGCAATTCTTAGAATAGACTGAGGAGAATACGAAACTTATAGATTTCGAAGTCCTTCCCAAAAGGATAACCGTGGTAAACTTTATAAACGTGAAAAAATCTTAACATAGACATCACATTACATATATATGAACTAAATAAAAAAATAGCGAGCATTGTAAAATTACTTTTCAAATAAAAAAGGATGTGTATAATGTTATACTTTCAACAAAAAGTAAAAATTCATTTATATGTTTTTATTACTTTTTCCTTCACGACAATCATTATCCAATTTAGAGAAAACAAAATTGCCCCCCCCCCTATTTTCCTATTATTTTCTGCTATTCTTTCCGTTGTTTATTTAGTATTTTCTGCTATGGTTTCCGTTGTTTATTTAGTATTTTCTGCTATGGTTACAACCATGTTTTTCCATCTCTCTTCCCTTTAGAAATAGAAAAATAGACAAGTGTGACGTAGTTCTAACGAGATCACTTTGTGGGTAGCACGTGTCTGGGGGAGGCGGGTTGGGGGGGGGGGGGGGGTGGAGAAGCCAGAAAGAAACGATAAGGAAATCTGTCAACAAAAGTGGGTGGAAGTTCCTTGTGCTCTCATCGCTTTGTCTGAATGTCTTTCGTCCGATTGTTAGAGAAAGGGAAGTTAAGGAAATAGTTCGAGTTGAATCACACACACACACACAAACACACACACACACACAAAACTGTTCGTGACTGATCTAAATACAAAGGTATAAAGGAAAATATTTATTCGTAAGAATCTCTGGATCCTAAGTTGACAGCTGGTATTTGTCTTTGAAGGTATTAGCTATTGTGAAACACATGAATCTATGAACCTTGATGTATGAGCCTTGACGGATAAATCGCAGATCCAAATTGCCCCCCCCCCCCCCCCCTGCTCTTTTGTTCTGCGATTCTCAACTGTCAAGGCTCATACATCAAGGTTCATCCAGATTTATGTGTTTCATAAGAGCTGACACTGCAATTGCAATCTGTGATTTAATCATCAAGGATCATACATCAAGGTTCATATAGATTCATGTATTTCACATGAGCTGACACCTTCAATGACAAATGCCAGCTTTCAACTTAAGATCCGAAGAAGGATCTTAAAGGTGCCTAGTTAGCTGGTGCAAGTTGGTTCCAGTGAACAAAATCATTAATTTCGAGTAGAGTGAAACGAAAATGGCTTGTGTTGTCATGGAAGAGTTTATCTATTTGTTGGTATACAGTAAATATCATAGTAAGAAGGTTGATAGTGTTTGTTCGTTGAGAACACAGTTAGATTACCAATTGTTAATGTAACTAAAGGTGTGAGGCAAGACTGACAAGAAAAATATAGAGTTTCAGATACATAGATTGAAAATGTGATTCATCATTGATTTGATAGCTCAAAATAGTAGTTTAGTCTACACACTGAGTACTGTACCGCAGGTTTTTTAATATATCTTGTTCCCCCCACCAGTGATAACTTACCTTTTCATATATTAGTTGGATTGAATTTTTTCTTTTTTACTTTCTTCCTTGCAAGTACTTGTATATATGCTTGTTGCCTGTTTAATATGATAAAGTTAGTTGCATTCCTCGCGCCTCACTGTCATAACCTAACAGCCTACTCGTACAATTGGTGACCGCCATCCCACTCACTGCTGTTCCCTACTGTTAGATGATGCCACCTCCGGCCCTGACCCCTCTCAAATGCCACATCCATGAAACTACTGCCCTTCAATAGTCCAGTGGCATTTGCTTGGTTTCAGCATGCTGAGGTTCACTTTCTCATCAAGGACATGACACACTCTAGCACAAAAGCAGGCTGTCCTTATGAAGATCTACCAGGACACTCTTCCGAAAATCTCTGATTGGCTTTACAAATAAGGGGATACTCAAATAGCATCGATGTCCTCAAAACCTACCTCTTGGATCAGTACTCAACATCGGTAGCCACCCACATAGTCAAGCTTTTTCAGCTATCTCAACAACTGTTGGGGGATAAAAAGGGTTTGATCTGCGTCCAGTAAATGACCAGTATCGATCTCCAGTAATTTACTGCAAATGACTCTCATCGGGAGGTATATCTTCTTCGTGCCATTTAGGAAAAATGCCTACACGAACCTGCCATACTCGATGTTAATATTTTGCCCATGAATGACCTGATGACCAAAGTTGACGCCATCCCACCACCAACATGTGCCAACCCTCCCTCATGCCCCACCCAATAACCTCTACATCCACTTATGTTAGTCATTTGCCAAAAACTTGTAAGTAGGCCATCACATGTTCCACTGGACTCCTCTATCACTAATATTTTCCTGATATTTTACATGATGTAGGTATGTGCGTACATTTTTTTTGTAGACACTGGTGCTTGCCATATTCTTATACCAAGGTCACTCTACAGGACACGATGTAATCAGTCTAAATCTGCTGACGTGTGCCTGGTACCGACCAATGTGTCTGTGATCCCAACCTACGGGTACGAGACACTTACATTTTTGTTTGGGAGTGCCAAATTTCATTGAAAGTTTTTTATTGCTGAAATCACATTGCTAATCTTAGGTGTGGATTCCCTTACCCATTTCCACCTCGTGGCTGATGCTGCTCACAGACAGTTAGTCAAAAGAGAATCTTACTCATCGACATCTCTTCAACACGCCCCATTTGCCCTCGCTCTCGATGTCAGCACACCCATGGATTCCTAAACCAACCTCACACCGTACCCGGAAGTCTTAAACCCAGAAATTCGCAAAATACCCATGGTTCCGGACAAACACGGTATTTATAACCATATCAAACCCCAGTGTTCAGGCATTTGGCAACCGATCGTTTGACACCCGCTAAATAAATGTTCGCTGAAAAGAGGAAACGGGCCTTTGTCAAAAATCCTCGAGCCCAAAATCGTTACACTTACACATCTTTCTTGACCTTTGTTGAGATTACATGCATCTGAATAAGCAGACAAAACTGGATCACTACTCCTTCCCAAACATCAGCGACGTTACCACCTACTCTCACAAAGTGAATATTTCCTCCAGACTTGACCTCTTGAAGAGGTATCATTAAATGCTCAAGAACACAGGAGACATCTCCAAGACTGGCATCACGACTGCCCTTTGGTATATACACCTTCTATTACTCCTGGTGTGGCCTTTCTAACGCTAGAACTAGTCAACACTTCATGGATGGCATCTTAGTTGACCTCCTTCTGTATCATTGGTAAATACCAGACACTACATTCCATTTTCTTTACACTATATGACAAATTCACAGAAAATATGCATCTTTCCCTAACTAATACAAATCTGTAGTTATTTTTGTGAATAATCTTCCGGCGAAGCTGGAAGGTAGCCATTAGACTAAAAGTGGAAGGTGGCAACCCTGCCTAACCACTTGAGTGGGTAGGCAGTGGGTGGCTTGGGTTACCAAGCTGCTTCTACTGTATATATATTCTCACAGCTATGAGCTAGGTCACTTTTTGATTGCAGGCAGGACTTACTGGAGGACAGGTGATGGCGGGCGAATTTATATGAACAACTACAGGATTGTACTAGTTAGCAAAAAATACAAATTATCTCTGAACATGTCAAATGTTCCCATACTAAACACTATTCCATTATTTATATGGATGACTTGCTCTTAGCAGCGTGGAAGTCCTAATTCTGGCATGGACATTGAGCCAGGTTTATGTAGTACAATACAGTATATGACTGTGGTCTAGGAAAAACCTTGACACTTCGCTAACATTACAAAGTGAGTATGATAGTGGCATGAGCAATCCAGTTATCATGAGAGATATTTATGACCGTCTATGGAAGAAGATTCCGAGTTTATAAATAGGAAATAAACAAAGACGTTCCCCATTGCCTATCTCGCGGGAAGCATTGGTGAATAGACAGTATATCCAATTTATGATTATACTAGGCTACATAACGGAAGTGATTCTTACCTGCAAAGGTTGATGCCAACATGCAGGAGGATTCATGGTGCTGTAACCCGAGGGAGGGTTGGATGAAGAAAGGAAAAGGCCAGACATACTGTCATTCATCCCACAATTTACCCTGGTAATCAATGGCGTAAACCATTTCCTACTTATCCAACAAGGAGCCTGGGGTACTCTTAAACCACTTGTTGAGCAGCCACCTTAGGAGAGATAGTAAACATATCGAACCTCCTCTTGGTCACGTGTTTTAGAAAGTGAGCTGTGAACACAGTTTGATGTTTTTACACGCCAGCTTGTAATACCTGCAATATGGAAAATTTCCATTTTAATGCCAGGGATGGACTGATCCCCTGACATCATAGGCTCTATGTCTTTGTGCTGGAGGAGGATAAGGATTTAAAAATCTTTCAATAACTTGGCATATCCAAGATGCAATGATATTTTTTTGTGATCCTCCTCTTAACCCTTCCAGAACTAACAAAACGAGATGAGAGCCAGGGCTGTTTTGCTGCAGTGCATTAAAGTTAATATCTCAGGCACCTCACTGGGCACAGTAACAAATGATCTGGGTCTCTTTAGTTAAGAATGTAGACTCATAATCTAAAAGGGCTTAAATCAACGGTCCAATACCCCTGGATTTTGAGTCTTTGCAGGGACGAAGCTGAGTGTCCCTTCCTCCTATCCCTTTGAATGAGCAATGCCATATGAGAAGACATGAAGTTCACTGATTCTCTTTTCCGAGGCTAAAGCAAGCAAGAATGCCATCTTTAAAGTGAGATTTCGATCAGTTGCATGGCGTAATGTTTCGTAAGGAGGTCCTTTTAGGGATCTCAAAAGGCTAACCACGTTCCAAGGGGGACACCTGATCTCTGACTTAAGGCAAGTGATCTCATAACTCCATATGAGTAAAGAAAGCCCTAGGAAGTGGAAATATATACTCCTTCAGCTTAAAGGCAAGGCTAAAGGCTGACCAATAGCCTTTCACAGCAAAGACAGAAAGGAGATTTTCCTCCAGAGTGTATACAAGGAACTCCGTTATTACAGGAATAGTGACATCAAGAGGAGAGATATTACTTTCACGTCACTAACCACAAAAGACAGTCCACTTAGCGTGGTACACTGAAGCTGAGGACTTTCGCAAGTATATGGCCATTCTCTCAGTAACTTCTTGTGAAAAGTCGCTCTGAGAGAGGAGACACTGGATGGTCTTCAGGCGTGAAGTCGAAGCGACGGTTCATGAGGTTGTTTGAGTAGATCTGGTTGTGGAGGGAGTTCTCTCAGTAGATCTACTATTAATTACAGTAGGTCTGGGAAACCACTTTGTGGTGACATAGAAGAACTATAAGAGTCATCATTAGATTTTTGGATGCTCTGGCCTAGTTGAGCAACCTCGTCATCAGACAGAACAGAGGAAAGGTGTAAACTCCGATGTTGTCCTACTGTTGTGTAAATGCATCCTACCATAGAGCCTGAGGGTCCAGGATTGTAGAACAGTACAGCAAAGTCTTGCTGCTCAGAGGTATCGCAAGCAGGTCTATTGTTGGGGAACCCTATAAAGTCAGGGGCGGCTACCAGAGAATTTAAAGACCATTTGAAACCTACATCTGAAAATTTCTACTGCAAGAAGGCATAGTGGTTGTGAAAAGGTACTGCCTTGTTTTTTTATGTAAGCCACTACTGTGGTGCGGTCGCTTTTCAACACCATGGAGTGACCTGCCTACAACAGTTGGAACTGATGCAGTGCTAGATATGCTGCTCTTATCTCTAAAAGGTGGCGGCCGATGTAGTAGCATCCATGAATGGTGAAAGCCAGACTGGGGTTTGAGTCCTGCTCAAACTCGTAAGTTTCTTTGGACGCTGCAACCTCAACAACCTTGTGAGCTAGGGATGCGGGTTTGTGGGACCCTGTAGGTCAATATGCTGAGTCATTAGTAGCCATTGCCTAGCCCTCCTTAGTCCTAGCTTGGGTGGAGAGTGGGCTTGGTCGCTGATCATCTGTATATATGATCAGTCTCTTGGGCATTGTCCTGCTCGGTAAGCCAATGTCACTGTCCCTTGCTCCAGCCATCTATGAGCGGTATTTAAACCATCAAACCTTTTGGACTCTGACCAAAGGCCAGAGATTATATGATGCTGCAAGTGGGTCCCCCATCCTTCTTTTTATGCATCCGTATAGAACACCAAGTCCGGAGCAAGGACGAGAAGATCCTGACCTCTACAAAGTTTTCTTCTGCCATACACCAAAGCAGGTCCGTCCCTTATTCCTGAGTGATTGGAACTCATGTGTTCGGCGAATCTGAGTGTTGGTTCCACACAGACTCCAGCTGCCACTGCAGGGATCTTATCCTGAGAGGGCCGTTTGGAACTAGATAGAGGAGAGAGGTTAGGTGACATAACAGACATAGCCATTGATGAGCCGCTAGATCTTTCTGTACGAGGAAGGGTGAGGCCACTTCTCTGAGTCAATGTACTCTTTTGTCTGATGGGAGGACTTTCTGTTTTACGTTGTCTATGATCAAACCGGGGTATACCAGTCTCTGAGAAGGAAGTAGTGATGACTTCTCAAGATTTATCAAGATCCACAGATCCTGACAAAAATATAGAACCATGTCTCGGTGACAGAGAAGGGTTTCTCTAAAACGGCTAGAACTAGCCAATCATTGAGATACCTGAGGACATGAATGCCAGTCTCATGAGTCCAAGATGACACTAAGGCAAAAACCAGGGTAAACACGCGAAGTGCTGTTGCGAGCCAGAAAGTGAGAGCCTTGAACTGGTATATCTTGTCATCGTGTATGAGTCTAAGATACTGCCTGGATGACGGATGGATTGGGATCTGAAAGTATGCGTCCTTCAGATCCAGTGTGCACATGAAGTCCCTTTGTCGAACTGCCTGGATGACCGAGTCTGCTGTCTCCATCCTGAACAGAGTCTGTTCAACAAAACTTGTTCAGGGGAGTGAGATTGATGACAGATCTACAGCCTGCCGGCGCCTTATTCACAAAAAAAATCGACTGTAAAAGCCTGGTTCCCCGTCCACAACCTCTTGGAGAGCATCCTTCTGCAGCATGGTCAAGACTTTGTCGCGGATGGCCAATTTCTTTGCAAATCCCTTTTCATAGAAGATTAATGCGACTGGATCCTGAGTCAGAGAAGAGAGAGATTGAATGAACTGGACACAATATCCTATGGCGATCACCTCGATCATCAGGGGATTGGCCCTGTGATGCTGCCACCTCTGTCAGAGGTGCTGCAGGCATCCTGCCACAGGCAGTTGGTGATGAGGATCGCCGTCCCTAGAAGGAGTGACTACTTCGGCTGCTACCACTAGCTCCTTTCTTTCCTTTAAAGGACTTGCTCCCTTTCTTTCCTTTAAAGGACTTGCTCCCTTTCTTGCCTTCGGACTGAAATGGGCGCTTTGACACCTTAGAAGGTCCAGAGGACCTGGAAGTTGAGGGGATGAAGGTAGCCTGCTGACCATGAGACGACTGGGATGGTCTCCCATATGGCCTGTATATCATGACCTCTGTGGGAGAGAATCGTTCTACGATTTCCTCCATCTCTCAGCACACCTCTCAATCTCCTCGAGAACAAAGAGAAAAGAATCTTTAAGAATGGAATTCCTCAAGAGTGAGACTTCCACCTTCGCCATCTGCTTGTGAAATTTTCCTATGATAGTAATACTTCTCTTGAGGATGGCATTTGCCCATAAGTTGGTGACATGGTGCGAGAGAAACTCAAAAGTTTGAGTACCCGACAATAGGAAAGACTCCAAGGACTTCCTTGCTGACTCCTTTGAAAGATTGTGGGAGCGACAATGTAGTCCCAGAAACACAAACATAGGTCAAGCTACGAAGCAGCCTGCATAGCTTACTTTGCTCTTCTCTCTATGATGAGAAGCTTAACTGCTGAGAAAGAGGCTCTACAAGAGGAGAAGGCATGGGTCAGAAGACGCTTTGTCAGAGACTTCAACGAAGGGGTGAGGGACATCGTAGAATGTCGGTCTTGGCGATTTCATAGTACTTCCTTTGTAACATAAAAGGAAGTGGTAAAGATCACGAGGAGGAACATGCCCCTAAGGAACTAGCAGCTCCAGCCATCTGAGCAATAGCTTTTCTTCTGGCGGCCTTCATTCTTTTAGACTTTGGAAGAACTGCACTGGTCTCAGGGGGCCTTCAGATTCTGAAGATGTCGTCCACAACCATTTCTTTCCCTTCCTGTGTAGGGGTATCAGGAGTAGACAGCCTATTGATTGCCCTCATACAAGAGAATACTCCGACTAGCTACCCTCAGGAGGATATTCATCATCAGTATTGATTGGGGCTTATCTATCTCCAGGCTCACATCCAGAGCTTGTAGTAGGTGAGGGTCGTCATCTAGGTTGCGAAAGGTATTTTTCAATTGGGACCTCCTGTCCGCCTCTACCAAATGGGCTTCCTTTGCGTTGGCGTTCTTGGGTTTGGTCTTGGTGTCCTTAAATTCCCTTCGTGCAGGGAAGTGTTCCCCCCAAGATGTTGGAAGGAAGAACTTGTGAGGGTTTAGGGACACTAGTTGTAGAAGCCTTAGCTACAGAAGCTTGCGGGTCTTCCTGTGCAGCAGGTAAAGATATAGGACGTTTGTGTGGAGGCACTATTTTAATTTCTTGAGGGTTGATGGACTGGACAGTAATCTCCCTGGGAGAGCCGATGTCCATGCTTGTCTTAGGATGGGCGATATCGGTGTGCAGTGGAGTTACGCCTCCCATCCTCCTCTTATATAATTTAGTCAAAATCTCCTTCCCCTTACCAGTAGTAAAGGTAAGATTCTCAAGAAAAGGATCTGTAGCTGGAGGCACCTTGGCACTAGATGGAAATGGGGAGGATCTTCATACCTTGTGTGAAGAAGGTCTCATTTTAGGGTCAGAACTCTTATGCGATGAACTCAAATTGGAGGCTAAAGGAATCACAGGAGTAGCCCTGACTGAAGAAGTCTGGGGCTGTGGTGTTGGAGGAGCCACACACAAGGACTTCTGCAGGGTAGTCAGAAATGCACTAACTCATGATGGGAGCTTAGCACCTCTTGAGAAGTCCTGGGTTTCCCTAGAGAATCCAGTAGGAAAAATTTCATCTAGGAGGGACCCTAGAAGGAGCCTGGGTCAACAAATGAGAAAGCCATTCGGGCAATAGGAGAAGCTCCTCTGTCAAGTGAAGATGGCAGTCCGGGCTAATAGGTACATTGGCATATCAATAAGGAGGCTCCATGAAACCTTCTGGGAAGGGTATTGGCCTGCCGCTTGAGGTGGTAGAAGCTGGAGGTGCTGGGACTGAACATGATCGTGATTCCGATACCTCCACTTATGAATCATTCATGGAAATCTCGATTTTTGCGTAAAATTATGAGATTCATGTACAAAAAAACAAGTTTCACATCACAATGGACACAATCCACAAGTAAAAGTGCTCTTCTCACGAGCACTAAGAGCCATTTTGAAAGATGGAAACCTTGAATATTCCTCTTGCTTCAGAGAGTTGTCTACGTCCTTTTGCGGACGATTTTTCGAAAAACAATTCTTCAAAAGACAATTGTTTGGAAGACTTTTTTTTTCGTAAACCAATTATTCGAAAACAATTGTTCGATTGTACATTTGTTCGAATTTACAATTGATCAAATTACGATATTCGAATAAGCAATTTTTCGAAATTTATGTTATTCGAATCATTAGCATACTTTACTTAACCATCGAGGAGTAATTCGTTAATCAATGAATATTTTAAATTTATTAAAGTTATATTTACATATATTTGCACATTTATGTCAAATGAGGTTAGTCACGTGTACCTTTTCCATCCTTTTTAACCTCTTCCATAAATTTTCACACTTCTCTTTCAGTCTTATCACCTGAATGATTATGTTCTTTAGAAATGGAAACATCTTTTACTGTTTTAGCACGACATTTACGGTAATTCTAAAATTTATGGTAATTCTGATATATATTTAATTTTGTATTTGCTTGTGTTTAACAAATAAATGTCCGTTCACAACTAACATGGGCTTTCCTTTTCCACTTTAGGGTCTAAGAAAATTCTACTAAATATGAAATTGTTCAAAATAACAGTGAACATTTTATTTCCCAAAGAAGGATTTGTTTACAGTTAATTTTTGTTTTTATTCTATTTTATGAATGTATTTAAGAAAAAGCATGTAATTGAATTGTTTCTAATTTAACTACTCATTTGGTTATCAATGTTTATTTTCAAAAGCAGGATTTATTTATGGCTCATTATTTTATCAATATATTCAAAAGACAAACAATTCAATTGATTTATTTCTCATTTAACTACTCACTTGCCTATAAAACACAAAAATAATGAATTACTACCCTTGCTCAACTAGTCAGTCACTGTAACTTATGGATTTGAACGATATTATTTTCGAAAAATTGCTTATTCGAATATATTGTAATTCGATAAACTGTAAAATCGAACAATTACACATTCGAAAAGTTGTTTTTGAATAATTGGTTTTTGAAAAAAAAAGTTTTTAATAATTTTCTTTCGAATAATTGGTTTTAGAGAAATCGTCAGCAAATCGTCTACGACAAACGTAGGCAGTGAGGGCACATAATAAGCACAACCCGACGCATTGGGGAGTAAATAACAAAGGAACAAGTTGTAAAGCATCACATAGGTGAATACTGCGCTAAGGTACCCAAGGCGGTAAAAGTTACAGGGAGTAGCTTGGTTGGACGCCTGTCTGTATGATGTTCCGAGACAAGATCTGGTTCGGTCCGAAGACGTTTGGGAGATGGACGAGTTAAAGAGCAACGTGCAGATGGACTGCACATTCGCTTACCTCTTCCTTGTGATGAGAAACATGTAGATCGTGATCGTGAATGCACAGTTCGCGATCGTGAATGTTCTCTTCTTGATCGTGAGCATCTAGCTCTCGATCGTGAATGACATATATGTCTCGGGTGAATAGCTTGCAACCCTGAGTGTTGACCTGATGATCATGCACGTCGTCCTCTTGAACTATGCCCTCGAGAGTGTGACCGTCACCCTCGTGAACAGGAGCTCGGCCCCCGCGACCACGAGCGTCGTCCTTATAATCTAGATTGGCTCAATCTAGAACACATGCGTCCAAACCTGGATATAGACTGAGTTGCTTGTGATTTGGTTGACAGCGATCGCGAAACTTTTCCTCTTGAAGAGGAACGCCTCCTAAGAAAGTGTTGAGACCTTCGTTCTCTCTCTTGCGCGTATAGCTCTACACCAAGAAAGCTATTTAGAAGAAGAGCAGTGAGATCTCGATGACCTATGATCGGTATGATGATCTTCAGATCGTCGCGAATGCCGATCAAAAGAAGTGTCCCGAAGGACTAGGAGATGGAGAGTCTCGTCTTTGTGCACCACTGGTAGAAGGATTGCTGGTTTCATGAAGATCATCACCAACAGCCGAAAGGTTTCTGTGGGGTGAAACATAAGAGTGAAGGTTAAGAGACGATGATATCCAAGGATGGCGATCAAGACCGTCGTCAGAAGGAGGCTGTTGGAGGGGCGAACGTGAGCGATCACCTCGTCTATTCATGGAAGGTCCAGGAGAGGGTGACAGGTGGATTTGGCAGACCTGCAGAGCACAGGATACTGGGGGTTCTGGAGTAAGATCTTTCCTGGCACCACGCTGAAGGAGTTGAAATATCGCTTGCTTCATAGGGGGTGCAGAAATCCTTAGGTGCAGCTATGCCTGCAACACGTCTGCAAGATAGAATGGCTCCTGGCTGCTAGAGGTGAAGTTGCTCCTCTAGAGGAAGCAACTAAACCACATTACCCAAGGCTGCCAAGGAGTTATTCGGTCTGAGCTCCTGCTCGATCACCATCCAGAGGAAAGTGAGCAAGAAGGAGCTCTAGAAAAAGTTTTGCGCATGCGTGAAAAAAGAGAACATGCTTTCTTTGCCCATGAGAGAAAGAGAGATCACGCTCCACCTCTTCTTCTTGCGCCATCCAAACTTCTCCCATTGAGAGGCAGACGACTCCCAATGTTCTTCACAGTTCGAACCCTCTACGAGTTGGACACAGAGATTGCTGGTCGATATCCATCAAGACATGAAGGTACCGCATGCGGCACTATTGAGCCCAAGACATATTCGCATGAGGATGTCAGAAGAAGAAAAATCACACCTGTAAATACAAAAATTATAAAGACCAATGTCAGCATTTGAATGAGAGAGAGGAGACTTTTGTGTTTGTTGAATATTGTCTGGTGATTCCAGGATATTACTCACCTGGAAATAATAATGCAGTAGTTAGATGAGGCTTTTATATCCCAGCCTCATAGCCGACTTGTCTTCTGGGTTGGATGGATTATAATCAGAGACAGAGTTCTTAATTGAATGTGTTTAATGTATTTGGGATTACATGTCGTTGTGACTCTGGGCTTCTAAGTTCCAGCTCCCAACTGAGCGTCGAGTGTCTCGTAAACAATCTCAAAAACCAAAACATTAGAACAAACATAAGAGCATCGCTTTCAAAAGACTTAAATCCTACTGCAGTAAAAAAAAATGGAAGAATCACATCCTATCTTTGAGGTAATTAATAAATGCTTAAAACCTATGATCAAAATACATTATTTCAGTTATGTACAGTGTATAACATATTTTATCAATGCAATATGATGCAATGTTGTGCTCAATACACGTAATAATTGACATAATACTGTACATTATTATAATAATAAATAACAGTCTCCTCCCCCTTAACTTGACATTGTAAAAATCTTTATAAATCTAGTCTCTCATGGGGCTCTCCTCTAATAATCCTATTAGGAAGCACTCTAACCTAAACTTATACTGGTACATGAATTGATTATGAATCTACATTTGATGTTGGAGCATCTTGGTTAATATTTGACTCATTTGATCTAACTACTTCTGAAAGTTTTCCATCTCTAACATTCACATGCTCTAGTTTATTTCTGTTTAATGGCTGTAATTGATCAACATGATGTTTTACAATACTTCCACCAACCTGAACATCATAATGTAAATTTCCTATCTCTCTTACAATCTCTCCTGGTACCCACTTCTCTGGGGGTGTTGTACGATCTTACCATGACATCAGATAAAGGAAAATAAATTCTTATTTTTGGAAGATTTTCTACTTGTTTATACCCTTAATCTCCTAAATTACTTTGCAAACTTGGATACAGCAAATCTAACTTACATCTAATCTTCCTCCCCATCAATAAATTTGATGGTATCATGCCTGTTGTGCTGTGCGGCATTGTTCTATAAAACAATAAAAACTTTGATACATGTAAAAACAGGTTACCTGAATTTGCTTGTCCACACTTCATATTGTGTTTGAATGTTTGAACAAACCTTTCAGCCTCTCCATTGGTAGAGGGATATGTTAATGAAAATCAATGTTTTATTCTCTTGTCGTTACTAAATTCTTTAAACTCTTGTGAGGTAGATTGTGGACCATTATCTGTAACAATTGTTTCTGGAATACCATGTGTAGAAAAAATTTGCATCCACTTTTATTGTGGCGTAAGACGTTGTTGTCTTCATTGGACTTACTTCTGGCCACTTACAGTAAGCATCTACGACTATCAAAAATAAATAATTTAAGAAAGGACCAGCAAAATCTATACGCACTCTTTGCCATCTATACCTGGGTAACTACCATGGGTGCATTCTAACAAAATGAGGATTGTTCTGTTGCATAACACAATTCATACAATTCCTTATATAATATTCCATATCTTTATCTACACCTAGCCACCATACAAAAGTTCTTGCAATTAACTTTGATCTTACAATACCTTGGTGATCAGCATGTATTTCAGACAAAACCTTATTCCTCAGTGAATTAGGAATAACTACCATTTAACCTCTCATCACTATTCTTTGTGTTACACTCAGTTCATACCATATATCCTTATAGGGTTTACAATTTTTCTCTTTTCCACATAAGTCCCTACCTGCCATTATACTCTCTAAAACCTTACTAAGTACTGGGTTTCTCTTGGTACTGTGTGCTACATCCTTTGTTGTAATGGGTATATCACATAAAAAAATTAACAGAATACTGTCATCATACTCTTCTGAAGCCTTGTCTACTGGTATTCTAGATAAAGCATCTGCATTACCCATCTTTGATGTTGGACGGTTTCCTATATCATAGTGGTATGCGGCTAACGTAATTGCCCAAGGTTGTACTCTTGCAGCTACCAACGTAGGTAAACTTGCTTCTATAACCAATATTGCTAATAAAAGTTTATGATCTGTAACATATGTGAACTTTTTGCTATCATAAAGATACATATGAAATTTCTTAACTCCATACACTAATGTTAAACTGCCTTTTTCAATTTAAGAGTAATTGGTTTCTGCCTTGTTAAATACTCTAGAAGTGAATGCAATTGTTTTTTCTGTTCCATCTGGCATTACATGAGATAATACTACACCTAAACCAGTGTTTGATGCATCACATACTAATTTAACAGGTAAATCTATTTGATAATGTACCAGGAATGTAGGTGATGTTATTTCATGTTTGATTCTTTCAAAAGATTCCTGACATTCTTTTGTCCACTTCCATTCTACACCCTTATTCAACAAATCATACAATGGATGTGCAATTGTAGACAAATTGTGAATGAAATTTTCATAAAATGTTACTAAACCTAAAAATTATTGTAATTCCTTAAAATTTTCTGGTACTTTCGTTGACTGTACAGCTTTAATCTTCTCTTTAGTTTTGAGAATACCCTTGCCATAAATTACAAAACCTGAGTATTCTACTGAATCAACTTCTAAAATACATTTGTTCTTATTTACTCTAATATTATGTTCCTTCAACTTCTTCAGAACTGTTCGCAGTCTTTCTCTATGTTCTGTTGTGTCTTTACCAACAATTAAAATATCATCTATAAAAATGAATACTCCTTGCATTCCTGGAAAAATCTTATCCATAGTTTGTTGCCATATCGCTGGACTACTTGCAACTCCATAAGGTAATCTCTTTGCCCTAAAAACACCTAAGGATATATTTACTGTACATAATTATTGTGAACTTTCATCTATGGGAAGCTGTTGAAATGCTTGTCTAAAATCTAACTTAGAAAAAACAGTACATCCTGACATAGTTGCAAACATGTCTTTCAGATTTGGTAATGCATGTTGAGCTACTTGCAGTTGTGGATTCAACGTTACTTTGTAATCTCCACATTACCTAACCTGGCCATTATCCTTCAACAATAGGTACTTTAGGAGTAGCCCAATCTGGATATGTATTCTTTTCCCATGAACCTTCATTTTCTAATATCCTAATTCATGTTTCAACTGCACTTTTCAATGCATACGGTACTGTTCTGGGAGCACAAAATCTAGGAGCAATGTCAGGTTTCAAAACTAAAATCACCTTTGCGTTCTTTACTGTACCTACTTTATCTTCAAATACGTCTTGAAACTCTGATATGATATTATCCACAGACATTTCATTTTTGTGTTCATCTTTTCTACCTGTAACCTTCAAAATACTAGGCCAATCTAATTTCAAATACTGTAGCCAATCCAAACCTAGTAAAGTTTGTCCTTTACCTTTTACTACTGTTAATGGCATTCTCTCTAATTTCTGTTCTTTGTACTATACTTCTACGTTCGAGGCACCTATCTGAATATCAAAACTATTATAACCTATCAAAACTCTATTTGTACCTTTTAGTAACAAATTAGGAATGCTTTTAGCTGTTTTCTCAGACATTATTGATACATCGGCTGCTGTGTCAGCTTGCATCAAAATCGGTTGACCATTTATGATTACTTCTACCATGATATGTTTCTCTGCATTTTTGTTAACATAATTTACGTGAAACGCAAAATCAGTTTCTGACTTATCCTGATTATCATGAAAATTTTCCGCATTATTCTTTTGACTAATAGCATCAACAATAGCATTTATTTTATTTGCGAACTGTTTAGGGAATCTACAAGTAGTTGCAAAATGACCCATCTTTCTACAATTATGGCATGTTTGTCCAGTAGCAGGGCATTTCTTTGCTTCGTACGCAAGATGATCAGTTTTACCATACCTATAACACTTGGGGTTTTCCTGTTGTTTCTGTGTATAGGCCTGATTCTGATATTTATGTATATTAGTGTTAGGCACATTTCTATGACTAGGCTTTGACATATTCCTTCTCTATGACTCATTTTTTTTCCACTTGGAACCTACTGTAGTAATTTTAAAATTTTCCATTCTATTACTTGTAGAACTACCTATTATGTTACTTTGCCTACTTGATGTTTCTAAAGCTCTGCCTTATATCAATACTTTTTTCTAATGTTAAATCTTCATCTTGCAATATTTTTTTTCTTAGCTCTTGTTATATGCAATGTGCAATAACTTGATCTATGATAACATTTTCTAGCTCCAAATATTCACATGAAACAGCTAAATTCCTTAGTCTAGTCACAAATGCATCTAAACTTTCCTTTTCTTTCTCATATGCCTGTGCTGTAAATTGATACCTTTCAAAAAATTTATTGACCCGGGGATCAAAATATTTGGTAAGAACCTTAATTGCAGCTTCACTTGTGTCATCTGTAGGCTGCAATGTCTTAAACACTTCCCGAATTTCTCTACCTGCTGTATGAATAACAATTTCTTCTTTTGGGCATCCTTCATATTCCCTAATGCCTCTACATAAATCTTAAATTCCTCACACTACTGTTGCTATCGTGTCGCAACAGAATTGGGTTCAGCTGTGATGCTAAATCGTTCAGAATGTTCAATGTCAAAAGGTATTTTGAATTCTCACCTGGACTAGGTTAGGCAACTGTTCTAATGTCACCTAGTAATTTCCTACCTCTTTGTATCCTACCTAACTTTAAAATTCACTTTGTTGTCTTATTTTGTTTGCTTGTGTTTGATGAAATTCTACTGGCCGGCTGCATGAGGGATCCTCATAGGCTTTTTCTTCTGTTTCTCTCTGATCTCTGTGTATCCGTCATCATATCGTCGCCACTTTTGTGTTGGTTGAATATTGACGGGTGATTCCAGCAGATCACTCACCTGGAAATAATAATACAGTAGTTAGATGAGGATACTAGATCCCAGCCTCGTAGCCGACTTGTCTTCTGAGTTGGATGGGTTATAATCCGAGACAGACTTCTTAATTGAAAATGTTTAATGTATTTGGGATGGCATTGCTCTGTGACTCTGGGCTTCTAAGTTCCAACTCCCAACTGAGCGTGGAGCGTCTCGTAAACAATCTCAAAAACTAAAACATCAGAACAAACAAAAGAGCATCGCTCTCAAAAGGCTTAAATCCTACTGCAGTATAAAAGTAAAAAGAATCACATCCTATCTTCGATGTAATCAATATATGCTTGAACCCTAATATCAAAATACATTATTTAAGTTATGCACAATGTATAACATTTTTTATCAATGCAATATCATGAAATGTTGCGCTCAATACACGTAACATTTGAGGTAATACAGTACATTATTACAATAATACATATCAGAGACGTCCGCTATCTACAAGCCAAATAAAAAAAAAAAATGTGACGTACCTCACAGCTGTGAGAATATATATATAGGCGGCTGGGTATCCTTTAACCACCCCCTGTCTATCCACTGAAGTGGTTAGGCAGCGTTGCCACCTCTCATTTTAGTCTAATTCTTACTTTACAGCTTTACCGGAAGATAATCAACGCAAAAAACGGAAATTTTGTTAGCATGGGACCAAAGGTGAATTGAATTAAATCTTGCAGAAATACCGCTTTCAATTAAAAGAAAAGTCAGTCTCAGAAAATGTGTGAACTTTCCTCTGGTCTTCAAGAATTCAAGATAAAATTCAAATTTTAATACAGTATATTTTTGAAAAAGGGCATTTAGTGGATTTTGAATATCGTTTGTGAAGTATATAAAAATACAAGTCAATTGCTAAGAATGACTTTCTTTTCAGTTTAACATTACCATTAATGATATTTATGCACCATCTTACAATGGTATCGAGTTTTAACAACGATTAAGCACAGATGAAAACTTAGTTTTCATTTCGAATGTATAAACAATCCAAATATATTTTCTCTACAGTTTTACATAAATATTAATGATATTTGTGAGTCATTTTACCAGACACTCGATATGATTCATGAAAGCTTCTATGTGAGCTTCTTCTTGAAAATCAAATGGATTATAACACGTCTTATTCTTTCCTTTCACTGACTTATTGGGATCCAAAAGAATCCTTCCTCAAAACTGAATTGCTTTTGTTTCCTAATGAGAATCATTTGCAATCTGTCGTTTTCTCTCATAACAATAACTTCCAGAATCTTTCTAATTAGCATAATTATAGTGATGTATTGACTAGAGAGTCGCTTTGAAATAATCGCATATGAAAGCGGATGCCTTTGATTATGGTGTATTCATAGATCTTGAAGTGAAATGGGTAAGCGATTACCCCCCAAGAAAAAAGTTGAATAATAATGAAAATATTAAATGATATTTAATATATTTGTATGCAAAAATACAAAACTTTACATGTGAGAGAGAGAGAGAGAGAGAGAGAGAGAGAGAGAGAGAGAGAGAGAGAGAGAGAGAGAGAGAGAGAGAGAGAGAGAGAGAGAGAGGCTCAAAATAAAACGCAAAGGACAAAAATTCAAAAAATATTATGCGTCACGGCAGTTCAGCCATTACTTATGACTTTCATGATAAATCACTTATGTTTTATCAATAATTCTTCTTCTTGTTTCTGAAAGGTGAAAAAAGGCGATAATCATAAAGCTGTAGATGCAATATACTAGAGATGACTCAATTCTTATCTTTTTAGTAGAATCCAGGATCTCCATGCTCAAAATATCTTTATCATCTTCTAGATTAGAGATTAACCAGCAAAAAGCAGTATCCTTAGGACATTTCATTCGAAGGTAATCATAAATGTGTAAAATACTTTATTCTGAGGCAATTGTAATTTTATAAACATTTTATTCTAAGGTAAATAAAATCTTGTAAGCTACGGTAATTATTTTACAATACGTTGAGCCTTATAACAATCGACACTATTATGAAAATGAAGGTTCTATCCTCCAGCAGATTGAATGATTTGGAGTTTTCTGGCATCCTGACATGTAAGGGCATTGACAGCAATATCAATTGTTATGAATAAAGAAATGGAAATTGCAGCGATGCTCAACTGGACACCTGATGCTAAAGTAAATCATAACAAAAACACGAGTCATCACAAGTCATTAAAAGGCTTTTCAATTTCTCTACAAAGTCATGATTTAGATTACAAACAAACTCTACTTTCTATGCATATAGAATATATTGGTCTCTAAATCAAGATCAGCTACCAACAACCATATAAGGATAAATGATTAGAATAAAACCTTTTCAAATCGTAATAAAAAATCAATATATATAAGGGAGAAATTAATGCATTATGTCATCAATTTTCAAACAATCAAAAATCATGTTTTGAGATATTCCACAATTTGTGTTAACATGTAAGGGAACTTTTAAGTATATATATATATATATATATATATATATATATATATATATATATATATATATATATATATATATATATAAACACATAAAATATAAATATATATATATATATATATATATATATATATATATATATATATATATATATATATATATATATATATATATATATATATATATATATATATATATAACACAAAATATAAATCTATATGTATAAATGTATATATATATATATATATATATATATGTATATATATATATATATATATATATATATATATATATATATATATAAATATATATATATATATATATATATATATATATATATATATATATATATATATATATATATATATATATATATGTATATATAAAATTAATCGTTACTATTCCACTGCAGAACAAAAGCCTCACACATGTATTTCCACTTGGTTGTTTTTATTGTCTTTCTATGCTAGTCCCCACCCACAAACTTTCTTAGTTCATCCACCTATCATCTTCTCTTCCTTTCCTTGCTTATTTTACACTCTCTAGGGACCTCCCATCCTGTTATTCTTAATGTTCATATATTGTCTGTCTTTTTGATTATGTACATCTATTGTCTGCCATTCTCATTATGTTCAGCTATTGTCTGTCACTCTCATTACA
>NC_090736.1:74323233-74330733 GCF_036898095.1 Palaemon carinicauda
CCTCGAGACCACAATCCTGGGATTTCTGTACAGCATTGGAAATTGTAAGAAGGGCATCACATGCTCCAAGGCCTTTATGAAAACCTAATCGCAAATTATGGAACAGATGGTTACCTTTGGCCTATCTTTTAAGACGTTTTGCCAAAAGACGTTCAAAAACTTAAGATAATATGGGAGTTATGAAAATTGGATGATAATCAGTTGGACTTGAGCTACCAGAAACACATTTAGATAGTGGAGTATCATTACTGATTTTCCAACAAGTCCTAAAAGGTCTTCTTCTTGTTAAATTGCGGAAAATAACAGATAACTTTAGAGCTAAGAAATCTGCAGTCTTTATAGAAAAACAAAGGGAAAATACCATTTCGATCTACACTTCCATAAGCATCAAGGTCCACCAACAGAGCTTTAATTTCCCGAGATGGAAAAGCTAAACTAGTTAATTTAGCTTCAGGAAAACAGAAATGAGGATGTTTGAGATTCTCAATACCCTGCTTGTTGTCAAACACATCTGCCAAGAGGGTTGCCTTTTCCTTTGGACAGTGAGTGACAGAGCCATCTGGTTTAAGTAAAGGAGGAACTGTTGCATTCACACCAAAGAGTGCAGATTTAAGGGTAGTTTTTCACTTTTGCTCCTTGATTGTACCAGAGAGGCTTTCTTTTATGGTTAAATTTTATTCTTTTTCAGTTGAAGCATATAGTTATTACAGTTCACATCTGATCTTTTATCCTTCCAAAGATGATAGGCCTCCTGCTTCTCCAAATAAGCATGTTTACAATCATCACTGAACCATTGATTGTCCTTCGCTCGGTACCTTAGTACACGAGAAGGGATACGCCTATCAATTATGCTGACTTGATTCTCATTCATAGGGCCTACATGATCAACACTACTATACAATTGTGACCAATTCAAACCTAAAAGATCATGCAAAATTCCATTCCAGTCTGTTTGAGATTCCATATAAATCTTACATGACTAAGACACATCAGGGACAGGCTGCTCAGTCTTTACTACTAATGAAATCAAGGCATGATCAGATGTCCCAACTGGAGAACCAACCTTACTTGTTATAAAGCCAGGGAGTCAGTTACCAGACCCGTGAGTAGCTTAACTCATGATTTGCTCTCAGCCTGATTCAGAGGCAAAGTCTAAAGCTCTTAAGCCATGGCGATCTGTAGGAGAAACAGAATTTAACCACTCCCTAGGGTGGGCATTGAAATCACCAACAAAGACAAAAGAGGCCTTTCTATCATCTTCTTGTATCTTAGCCATAATGGTAAGAAGACAATCAAAGATAGAATCATCTATGTCAGGATTCTGGTATATCGAACACAAATAGAAGTTATAATGTCTTCCACAAACTGTAGTTACCTGAATCTAGTGTCATCCACATTCATAGGAAGAATTTTGAGATGTAGGGTTGTCATTTCCCTGGCCCTAGGGATGGCATCGCGTTTCAACATTATTGGCTTTTTGAAACGAGTTATAAGGAGGTCAGATGAGCGCCTCATATTAAAAACCAAAGTTTCTGAGAACAAAAAAAATGTCCTACTGTCTAGACGCAACTGTAAGGTCATGAATATTTGCATGAAGACCACGAGTATTGCAATAGAGTAGACGATATTGACGAAATCTAGGACGAATTGGTCCCGGATTTTCCTCAATATCTCCAGAGAGCATAAGAATTAATGGTAATAAAAGGATACATCATATTTAAAAAGCAATTACCAAGAATGAAAATAAGAACAGTATGTACAGAAATATAATGTAAGTGATTGATCAAACCCATAGACTACAGAAAAAAAAGTCGGAAAAACTGGTCAACATGGAGGAGCCGATACATCATGCAAGGCTAAATACCCTCCAGGATACCCACTTCATCTGAAGGGAGGACAGTAAGGATGGTTTTAAAAAGTAAAAGAATCATATAAGAAAAAGACAACCTCTTGATAAACTACCAGGCATCCATGGCCTTTCTATTAAGCCTGACCAACACCGCCATTTCAAAAAAAACAAGAGGAAAGAAAAAGAAATAAAAAAAAATATAAATGAGAAAAGTAAATAAAATGATAAAAAAGATAGAATAGTGTGCCTAAGTTTACCCTCAAGCAAGAGAACTCTAACCCCAGGCAGTGGATGACCATGGTACAGAGGCTATGGCAGTGCCCAAGACTAGAGAACTATGGTTTGATTGTGGATTGTCTTTCTCTAGAAGTGCTTACCATTGCTAAAAAAGTCTCTTCTACACTTATCAAGAGGAAAGTAGCCACTGAACAATTACAGTACAGTATTAGTCCTATGATTGAAGAAGAAGTGTTTAGTAATCTCAGTGTTGTTGGGTGTATGAGGAAAGACAAGAATGTGTAAGAATAGGCAGACTACTCGGTGTATGTGTAGGCAAAGAAAACTGATCCGTAACCAGAGAGAGAGAGAGGGAGAGAGAGAGATCCAATGTACTACTCTGTCCTGTCCAGTAAAAGATTCAATAACTCTCTAGCGGTAGTACATCAATGGGTGGCTGGTGCCTGTCCAACGTACTACCTAAAATCAGTAACAAAGATTTTATATATCCCTAGTTTTCCTTATCATACATTTATGATGAGAAAACTTTAGTATCGTTGAGCAAAATTAACATTTCTCTCTCTCTCTCTTCTCTCTCTCTCTCTCTCTCTCTCTCTCTCTCTCTCTCTCTCTCTCTCTCTCTCTCTTGAGTGTTTCTGTATACCGGTGAGTTAGTACACTTGTGTTACCCGATAATTAACCTGATTTAACGTGGATGACCAAAAGGTTATCGAGGGAAATATAGCTATAAGTTTTCGTGAATAGTCGTTGATTAGTTTGAGGTCAGAGGAGTTTGATAAAATGTCAGCATAGGATAGTTATCTTGTGAATTACTAAAAATATGATCAAGATGGCACTCTATAACCAGGCAAAGCTTGGAGGGACATTGCTGCAATCAGCAAAAGTAAATTTCATGAGTTGGTGAAACCACACTAGACCATCTGGTAACAAAAGTCGCTAGTAACTCCAACCAGTGTGACGGAAAAGTATTCTGAGACATATTGAAACAATATGATCCAACAAACTGAAGCAAGTCTGCGGAAAACTTCAGCAAAATATTAGAAGAAATTCAAAGAAGATCCAGGTGATAAAGAGACTTATAAAGAAAGTTTACATCAATCAACACATTCTATCATAGAACAATAAAAAGTCCAATATAGTGAATATGCTGATTGATGCATTGGGAAAAAGGATGCCAAAATAGTGCAATACATGTAAGAGTGTTATTTCATTGTTAATCCACATACAGATTATCAGGAAATGTGATGCATGCCATTTACCAACACAGCCTACCTGCGCTGAAGTGCAGCAAAAAATGAAAAATGAAGACAGAAAGGTATTCTGCCTTAACATGCTTAGTCTGGATATAAAATATAATCAGGTCGAGACTGAATCTGCAAAAATAGAAGAAGAAGAAGAAGAAGAAGAAGAACAAGAAGAAGAAGAAGAAGAAGAAGAGAAAAATGAATAGGATATGTGTAAGGATGCAGAGGAAATCATTGATATAACTTATGATGCCATCCAACTACATACTTACGAATAAATAAATTATCAGCTGGAAACAAATAATAGACCCCAGAGGACTTTACCCAGTCCTACATGCTTTTAGGGAAGAGCAAGAACCAAAAAAAAAGAAAGAAAGAAAGACATATGCTGTAATTCACTGAGAAGAGGGAATTACAGATTTGGTGAAAGATGCTACTACAAGCACCCAAAGATAAGCCATAATTATGAAATACATGTAAATGTTCGTATTTAGACGGATATGGAGACGAATGCAGAGATCTCCATCCAAAAATATGCAAAAACTTGAAAGAAGGAAAACGATGCAAATTCAACAAAAAATGTCAATATATGCATCCTGCAACCATGAATGAGAGTCAGACAACTCAGCAAACAGATAAGAAAAATGAAAGTAAAAATGTAAAAAAGAAAGAAAAAAAACGCCGAGTATATACCGCCCTATGCACAAAAGGCCCCAAGATATGATGCCTTTTAACCAAAATATGCACAATTAGAGCCCAACTACAAAGAATGCATCTATAATGCTAGGGGTTGGTGCAGATATGGGGATAATTGCAAATATACACACAAAAATATATATGAAGGCGAAAGAGCACATATTATAGAAAAGTTGAGTTTTTTTATGGCAGAATTCCTGGAAATGAGGAAAAGAACATCATATTAGAACAGGAAGGAAGCATGGGAGAATCCATATTATTACCAATATGAAGTAATGGGGATGAAACACAAACCATAATAGTGATGAAAGCACAGGGTTTAGTCACGAGTAACTCTAAAAGGAAAATAGAGTTCTTAGAAGAACTAACACAATATGAAAAAAACAGATATACTAAATATAAGCGAAACATGATATTCCCAAGAGACTGGCAGTAATGACCAGATAAAGGGTTTCCAAACATATAGATCAGACAGAAAAAATAAGAATTAATGGGAGAACCGCAATATATGGAAGAGTCATAAATCAAGGAAAAGTCTGCGAAAAATACAGCAACACAGAATGTGAATTGAATGGGGTAGAATTTAGATATGAAAAACTACTGAATATTGTAGTTTACAGACCCCCAAATAGTAAGGAGTTTGATATAATGATAGAAAAAATAGGTGATATATGTAGAAACCATAAAGACTGGAATATACTCTTATCCGGAGATTTTAACTATCCTTTCGTGGATTGGAAAGAATGGATAGAAGAAAGTGGTTGTATATATACATATAAAAAAGAGAGTAATAGTAGCACAGAAGATAAGAGGGAATTTTAAAAGCTTCAAGATATGCTATTAGAACACAATATGTAACAAATAACCACATCCCAACAAGAAAGGACAATGTCCTAGATTTAGTATTTGTGAATGAGGTGAATTATGTCATAGAATTGATAGTCCATTTCAAAGCAAGTGATCCCAGAGATAGGCAAAGAACAAAACGATGGGAAGGATATGGAAAATATAATTTTGATAGTAAGAATATAAAATGGTCAGAAATAAATAAAGAATTGAACAAATAATGGAAAAATATATTCGTAAGTGATAATAAGCAGGTAAATATGGATACACTGTACAAAATACTGGAGAAAATTGTTGAAAAATATGTACCGAAAAAAAAAAAAACTAACATCAGACATGCATACCAAGAGACAGAGGGATCTTATTTCAGAAAATTAGAGAGTGGAACGAAAATCTTGCAAAAGAAAAAAATGTATGGAGAATCATGGAAATAAAAAGTGAGAGAGGAAAAGCCGAACAAAAGATTATACAATCGAAAGAAAATGAAAAAAGGGACTTAAAGGAAAGGACACTTCAAAATATAAAAAAAAAGAAAAAAAAAGATTACTTTACTCCTATGCAAAAAAGATGATTAAAGGGGGATTAGAAATAGGCCCTCTAAGATTTGAAGGACTGTTAACGAATAAAAAAAAAAAGAAATATCTAACATAGCAGAAAAATATAAAAGTGAGTTCATGACATGAATTGCGAATGAGAATAATGAAACAGAAATGAAGGAAGAAAATGTTGAATTTCTAAAGGTTGTAGATATCAATGAAGCAGATTTTATGTAAGCTATAAGCCAAATTAAAAATGGATCGGCAGCCCGACCAGATGGACTTCCAGCGATTTTGTTAAAAATCAACTGCACACAATATCGCAAAGCCGCTTGCAATACTGCTAAGACAAAGTATAGATATGAACGAGATATATGTTAAACATAGATTAGCTTATATAACACATTTTTTCAAAAGTGGATCAAGACTACAGGCAAGCAATTTTAGACCTGTTATTCTAACATCACATATTATGGAAGTGTATGAATGGGTAATAAAAAAGAAAATAATTAATCATTTGGTTAAAAATAATTCATTTAATATAGGTCAACATGGTTCTGTGCCCGGAAAAAGTACACAAGCCTAACTGATCGCAAACTATGAAAACATATACAAAAACATGATAAATGAAAAAGACACAGATGTGATTTATTTAGATTTTGCAAAAGCCTTTGACAAGGTAGACCATATTATATTAGTGAAAAAATTAGAAAGCATAATATTGGGGGGAAAATAGGAAAATGGTAAAAGAACTTCTGCAAAACAGAAAACAGATAGTGGTTGTAAATGACGAGAAATCAGATGAAGATCATGTAATATCTGGCGTGCCACAAGGTACGGTATTAGCTGCAATGCTGTTTGTTATTATGATCTCAGACATATACTGTGATGTTAAAGACTCTGTAGAGAGATGTTTCACCGATGACACAAGAATTAGTAGAGAAATTACTTCTGATGAAGATAGGAACTCACTACAAAGAGATCTAAACAAAATACATGAATGGGCGAAGATAAATCAGATGGTATTTAAATCCGGTAAATTTGAATCGATAAAGTATGGAAACAGAGAAAGGAATGTATGTGCATACAGGGGACCTAATAGCGAGACAATCACAAACAAGGAAGCAATTAAAGTCCTTGGTGTAATGTTAAACAGGAATATGTTATGCATAGACCAAATAGCAACACTGTTGGCTAAATGTAAAGAAAAAAGGGGAATGATATTCAGACACTTTAAAACAAAAGATGAACACATGATTATGCTTTACAAAACTTATGTACGTAGTACACTCGAGTACTGCAATGTGATATGGTACCTACACTACCAATATGATATTGCACAAATAGAGAGTGTACAGAGGTCCTATACAGCTAGAATAGAAGAGGCTAAGGACCTTGACTACTGAAAAAGACTGCAATATTTAAAACTATACAGTCTAGAAAGGAGAAGACAATGCTACATGATAATACATGCATGTAAGCAAATCGAAGGAATTACTGAAAACATCATGGAGCTAGAAATATCAGAAAGAGCAAGCCGAGGTAAACTAATAGTGCCAAAATATATACCAGGAAAACTAAGGAAGGCGCATAGGACATTAATCCACTACACACCAGCATCGATAATGCAGCGACTATTTAATGTGCTGCCAGCTAATCAAAGAAACATATCAGGAGTGAGCGTAATTGTGTTTAGGAATTAGCTCGATAAACACCTAAGATGCATCCCTGAACATCCAAGACTTGAAGATGCAAATTATACCGGAAGATGCATTAGCAACTCTCTGGTTGATATACGAGGTGCCTCACACTGAGGGACCTGGGGGAACCCAATCATAGAATAAAGCAATAAGGCACATGCACATATTATTTAACTTTATTTCAAAAGTAAAATGGGTACCTGAAAACTTATTTTACCATAATCATTATTGTTAAATTAAGTTGCCCTTAAAAAGAAATTAACAATTACAGTAAACTTAATGGAAAAAGTCTTTTCCCAAAGATCTATATCAATTCACTATATCTTAAACCTGAATATAAATGAATTATCCTAAGCTTGCCATATTCTCATAAACAGCTTCTTTAATTATTT
>NC_090736.1:74335733-74348233 GCF_036898095.1 Palaemon carinicauda
CTTATAAAATTATCCAAACTCTAATTCATGGAATTGCTAAGATAATAATTCAAGCACTCGGTTCGGGAATTCATTTCATAATTCGTACTTCAATTTAATGAACTTCTTAGATAATTAGAATTTGAATTTACTTCTAGAAGTTGAACTATAATGTTCGAACTTGCAAATTAAATTCCAACTAAAATTTCTGAAAAATCTTCCATAATTCCCATCCTGCCTTTGAGGAATTGCTTATATGAATCCGACTAGAATCTAAGGATTTTTACCAATAACAGGAACTACCACATTGGTCTAGATTAGTTCCACACCCGACGCCTAGCCCGTGCCAACAAATATCTGTTGTTGGATTCAATTTAGTCCACTATCTAGAATATTCAAACATGTCTGTTGTCCGAGGGAAAGGCATAATTAACGACAATTAGCTCGTATATTGATGAAAATGTCTTTAGGACTTTTATCATCATATTTGTACACCAAATAAATACAATATATTTTTGCCAAAAGTTACTACTCAAATATGCTGCACACACATTTTGATTAACATACTGTACATATATTAAATAGACACAAATGGAAATACAAAGAAACATATAAAAATTATAATTTCATATATACTTCAATTGATGTTTCACTTATGTATTTACATTTCATTGATAAACTAGCGATATCAGTTTACTCAATCCATTATTATTATTATTACTATCCAAGCTACAACCCTAGTTGGAAAAGCAAGATGCTATAAGCCCAGGGGCCCCAATAGGGAAAAATAGCCCAGTGAGGAAAGGAAATAAGGAAATAAATAAATGAAGAGAACAAATTAACAATAAATCATTCCAAAAAAGGCAACAACGTCAAAAACAAATATGTCCTATATAAACTATAAAAAAGACTCATGTCCGCCTGGTCAACAAAAAACCATTTGCTCCAACTTTGAACTTTTGAAGTTCTACTGATTCAACTACCCGATTAGGAAGATCATTCCACAATTTGGTAACAGCTGGAATAAAACTTCTAGAGTACTGCGTAGTATTGAGCCTCAGGATGGAGAAGGTCTGGCTATTAGAATTAACTGCTTGCCTAGTATTACGAACAGGATAGAATTGTCCAGGGGGATCTGAATGTAAAGGATGGTCAGAGTTATGGAAAATCTTGTTGCTACTACATCATTCCAATGATCTTCACACATGTATAAATGCATACTCAGCATCTGGTTATAGGTATTAAAAAATCATAATACAATATACCGGTATTTGTTTACGTAAAACACGAGACATGACATTATTGGTGAACATTATATCTAAATTGAAATATCAGTATATTTAAGGTATAGATTTTCTGTTTACTTCGAAAGGACTTTCGCTGCACAGGCAGGAAAAAATAGAATTTAACTACCAAAGCCTGCTGAGAAACTCGCAACAAATATAAATCTGAGCTTGTATGCAATGTTCGTTGAAAGAAAATGCACTTTGCATGGTTTACCGTTGACCGTGATTATAACGTAATTAAATAACACATTTTTACACTTTAATCTCATCTTCATAATCAGAATCTGTAAGTCTGGTACCAGTTTCCAGTCAGCCTCCACAGGCAGAAGCACACGCAAGTTTCTTTCTTTTACAGCAGCAGCAAACATTGCAATTAATTTTGCACTAATTTTTTTTCTTTGCAGTACAAGTAATTGCTGAGGTGCTGGAAGATACTTTGTCACTATAGGATTCATTTAATTGTCCCACCCATGCTCTGTTGGAGAGGGAACATCAGGCTGTCACTCAAGGCATAGATTCCACAGTACTTCCTGGTAATTGGTCCGTTGGCAGTGTAATGTGAATGTTTTATGATATGGGGAATTATGGAATTCCATGCAACGGAGTTTATCTATAAACACAGCAACGTCATATTTTTTGTTGTAGTAGGAAATAATAATAATCTTTGCTTTCTGAATATTTGATTTAGTAAGATCAAATACTAACTCAAACTCACCCAAAAGATTGGAGCTAGACAAAAAAATATGGCAGATAATATGTTACATACAGTAAGGGAATGGTTTGCAGGCCATTTCCTGCAAGTGGTTGATTCTGCCAAGTCATGGACATTATTACAAACTTGTCTTTTCTCCATACACATTGTAAACTAAAAAGGAAATTTTTATGCAAATGATGTTGAAAGAACGAGTATATCTGCGCCCGGGCTGTATATCACAATATCATAACCAAGTTGGCTGGCACGGGATGCATGAAACAAAATCCTGGTACCACCTTCTCCATGGCTACATGCGAATCTTGGCTCTTTTCAAACTCTATTAGAATCTTTAAGTAAGCAGATTCTACCATTTTCCTTTGCACATCCAGCAATATACATAACGTGTTCTTGCCTAAGAGGACTTTGTGGTGACATCCACTGCCCTTGAAGGAAATCAGGAAGACTAGCCTTGTTATTTACCTTATTAACAAATTTCTGTCACTGTTTAGGGAAAGAGTTAAAAGGTCCCTGTATATGAACTGCAAATTCATTACAGCCTGCAGAGCGACACTTACACTCCCTTTGTTTGATTGATTCAGCAGCACCATGCATATCAGACACTACATCAATACACTGAACATTTGCTACTTTTCTTTTTAAAGAAGATAGAAATTTTACACTTTGCTCCCCAAAGGTAGATTGTGTTTCTAAATAGGGACCAGATGACTGGACTATTGTCATTAAAAAAAACATGGCACATCTTTTGTGTGAAACCAGCAGTCTCTCCAAGTGTGTTGTTTTCTCCTTCAGTTTTTACATGAAAACAGCATTATAGCAAATCATGATTTCTCCATCATCTATTGCTATCGCCAGTGAGACATGAGTGAGTTTAAATATGAACAAGTTTTTCAAGTCATACTGCGGGCCTCTACATCCATGACTAGACGACTAAACAGTTATCTATCATCAACAATATAAGTGACCTTCGGTTTTACTTTGCTTTCCTTTTGTTTCAGAGATGCAAATGTCCTAAACTTCTTTTGTTTCAGCAGGTTACAAAAATAAGTCCGAATTGAACTTTTTACAAACTCAACCAAGGCTTCCTTTGCAATTCTGCATGTATCAAGGAAATATTGCTCTATCTCAGCTGGAAAAACTATGCTCGATTTCAGGTTGGCTAGTGGTGGTGCTTCATTCAGCTGGAATGGATTGACATTGTCTAAGATTTGCCTTGATTATTTTTTCACATCCTGATCATCTCACATTACCCTTTTTTACCCACTTCCTTATTATGTTCCCTTTCAACATCACTGCGCATAATATCCACTGATGATCCTTGATGGAGTAGTTCTGCTTGATAGAGGGCTCTCACAATCCATTTGTGTACTGTTCCTTGCTGCTGCTAAAAACCAATGTTTCCCTCAATGTTCTTAGTATTCTTATTCATTGTCTGTGCCAGTATCAGATCTACAGAGACTTGAGAAAATTTAGGGTAAATGCTGGCAAAAACAAACTCAATCTCTGAGAATACTTGATAAATTTATAGTGCAAGCTGTGAAATTGTTTGCATCTGTGCCTAGTACGCTGCCGTATAGGAAGCATAATTAATCCTGTTATAAGCAATGAAAATAAGGTGACATTGCAGCGAGTGAGGATAAATGCGAGTTCCTTACATCGAGTGAGGAAAAATCCCATTCACTCTGACCTGTTATCTCTGCACAAATGAACTGGAACCTAATGTATTCATTCCAAAGGTTAAACATGGCGGAGGTCACTTTGCCATCAATACAAAAAACATCCTTCCTTTAGAAGATGAACTAATCAGTCTTTGCACAGAGATCATCTATACTAGAAGGCAGAGCAGTACTATCAAAACTTTTTTTTTTAAAGTGGTCCTTAACTTCAAAGATTTGTAAGGAAATCTCCTGGGCTGCAATCCATATCCACAGTAACTCAGGAAGAATACTGAGTAAAGTTTCTACCTTCAGTTTATGTACTTGGGCTGCCCAGTTGTAGGCTCTGCCATTTATGACGGCTGGAAGTGATCCTGATGTAAATGATCTGCTTTCTATAAGGATGTCTTCAATATCTGATGCATACATTAACTTACCAATAGTCCCCAAGAGAGCTGTCAGAATATGAAAGCTATCCATGCACAGGGTAAGGACTTTTAAATTCACCCCTCCTATGTGGTGCAATCTCGAGTGCTTTGAAGTAGAAAACTTCATCCCATGCAAGAATGGAATGAGACTGACCTATTTTTCTTTTGATGCAAAATGCTACAACCATCAACGCGTAAAATAATGTAATCAGGTGGTAAGACATCGATGATAGGACAGAATCAAATTACGGAAAACTTAAGAGCTTCTCTAAAACGCATGCTGTTGATTACAGTCCAAGCTGGAACACATTGATGAAGACCATCTGGATCCCCTAACTAAATTATACCTATCTATATTTGTATTCACAATTTCCCCTAAACTCTCACCTTCCTCTGTTATCTGAGGGTTCTTTATCCTATCTACTTTCAATCAAAACTAATGATCTTACCACATAATGGCCCAAATACCCTGCTCACACTTCTCCCCAAGACCCATGTACCTTTTTTTTTGCGATATGAGTCGTTCATCCCCGTAAGCATAATTCAGCATTTCCCCCTCTTCTTTCCTCGCACCTCCTATCGTTCTCTCTCGCCACCAAGTATAATATGATTACTGATTTTCATATGTTACGAGTTTTTTTCGGCAACGCATTTTTATATAGCCATGGGAGATGGATTACATGAATCCATCAGTGAAATTTTTTTGCTGGGGGGAAGGGTGGATAGTGGTTATCAACTAGAAAAATAATGCACTTTCACAAGGTTAGCCCCAATACCATATCTGGATTGAATCTGTGAATCAAACTAATTTCAGGAATCTTTTCAGATAATAAGTATTATGAAATCTCTAATTAGAATTTCAGGTATTGCTTCTCTAGACACGATTATAACAAGGCTTCGATTGGCAATCAGGATTTGCACTGTGCCAAGTCAACGTGTATTCTGTCGATGACAGTACAGCGTATTCAAACAATACAGTATATCAAGTGGCTTCATGTTTGTTACATCCACAAATACAAACATACATGCCAACATGCAGATTTTATGTATATATATATATATATATGTATATATATATATATATATATATATATATATATATATATATATATATATATATATATATATATATAAATATATATAATATATATATATATATATATATATATATATATATATATTTATATGTATGTAAGTGTGTATATATATATATATATATATATATATATATATATATATATATATATATATATATATATATATATATATAAATATCACCCACGAATGGCATTTAATACCGAATTCTATCTTGGGAATATATATCCACTTGGAATTCATTTTATGGTAACAGCTTCTGGCCGGGTGGGGATTCGAACCACCACCTGTACGGATGGAAACCATGCTGGCAAGGACCCTACCGACTGAGCTATCAAGAGAGACTAAAAGTTTATGACAAGTCCCCCTACATATTCCTGTCGAATTCAGGAATCTGTTCATACACTTGAAATAAACCAATCTCCACCATGATAGCTGAATCGTGAGTTTGAAACACGTGGTTATTTTAATGAACATATATCACAAGCACACGTGATTTTAATTAATGTAAATATCACCCACGAATGGCATTTAATACCGAATTCTATCTTGGGAATATATATCCACTTGGAATTCATTTTATGGTAACAGCTTCTGACCGGGTGGGGATTCGAACCATCACCTGTACGGATGGAAACCATGCTGGCAGGGACCCTACCGACTGAGCTATCAAGAGAGACTAAAGGTTTATGACAAGTCCCCCTCCATATTCCTGTCGAATTCAGGAATCTGTTCATAGACTTGAAATAAACCAATCTCCACCATGATAGCTGAATCGTGAGTTTGCAACACGTGGTTATTTTAATGAATATATATCACAAGCACACGTGATTTTAATTAATGTAAATATCACCCACGAATGGCATTTAATACCGAATTCTATCTTGGGAATATATATATACACTTGGAATTCATTTTATGGTAACAGCTTCTGGCCGGGTGGGGATTTGAACCACCACCTGTACGGATGGAAACCATGCTGGCAGGGACCCTACCGACTGAGCTATCAAGAGAGACTAAAAGTTTATGACAAGTCCCCCTACATATTCCTGTCGAATTCAGGAATCTGTTCATAGACTTCAAATAAACCAATCTCCACCATGATAGCTGGATCGTGAGTTTGCAACACCTGGTTATTTTAATGAACATATATCACAAGCACACGTGATTTTAATTAATGTAAATATCACCCACGAATGGCATTTAATACCGATTTCTATCTTGGGAATATATATCCACTTGGAATTAATTTTATGGTAACAGCTTCTTGCCGGGTGGGGATTCGAACCACCACCTGTACGGAAGGAAACCATGCTGGCAGGGACCCTACCGACTGAGCTATCAAGAGAGACTAAAGGTTTATGACAAGTCCCCCTACATATTCCTGTCGAATTCAGGAATCTGTTCATAGACTTGAAATAAACCAATCTCCACCATGATAGCTGAATCGTGAGTTTGCAACACGTGGTTATTTTAATGAACATATATCACAAGTACACGTGATTTTAATTAATGTAAATATCACACACGAATGGCATTTAATACCGAATTCTATCTTGGGAATATATATCCACTTGGAATTCATTTTATGGTAACAGCTTCTGGCCGGGTGGGGATTCGAACCACCACCTGTACGGATGGAAACCATGCTTTGCAGGGACCCAACCGACTGAGCTATCAAGAGAGACTAAAATTTTATGACAAGTCCCCCTACATATTCCTGTCGAATTCAGGAATCTGTTCATAGACTTGAAATAAACCAATCTCCACCATGATAGCTGAATCGTAAGTTTGCAACACATGGTTATTTTAATGAACATATATCACAAGCACACGTGATTTTAATTAATGTAAATATATCCCACGAATGGTATTTAATACCGAATTCTATCTTGGGAATATATATCCACTTGGAATTCATTTTATGGTAACAGCTTCTGGCCGGGTGGGGATTCGAACCACCACCTGTACGGATGGAAACCATGCTGGCAGGGACCCTACCGACTGAGCTGTCAAGAGAGACTAAAAGTTTATGACAAGTCCCCCTATATATTCCTGTCGAATTCAGGAATCTGTTCATAGACTTGAAATAAACCAATCTCCACCATGATAGCTGAATTGTGAGTTTGCAACACGTGGTTATTTTAATGAACATATATCACAAGCACACGTGATTTTAATTAATGTAAATATCACCTACGAATGGCATTTAATACCGAATTCTATATTGGGAATATATATCCACTTGGAATTCATTTTATTGTAACAGCTTCTGGCCGGGTGGGGATTCGAACCATCACCTGTACGGATGGAAACCATGCTGGCAAGGACCCTACCGACTGAGCTATCAAGAGAGACTAAAAGTTTATGACAAGTCCCCCTACATATTCCTGTCGAATTCAGGAATCTGTTCATAGACTTGAAATAAACCAATCTCCACCATGATAGCTGAATCGTGAGTTTGCAACACGTGGTTATTTTAATGAACATATATCAAAAGCACACGTGATTTTAATTAATGTAAATATCACCCATGAATGGCATTTAATACCGAATTCTATCTTGGGAATATATATCCACTTGGAATTCATTTTATGGTAACAGCTTCTGGCCGGGTGGGGATTCGAACCACCACCTGTACGGATGGAAACCATGCTGGCAGGGACCCTACCGACTGAGCTATCAAGAGAGACTAAAGGTTTATGACAAGTCCCCCTACATATTCCTGTCGAATTCAGGAATCTGTTCATAGACTTGAAATAAACCAATCTCCACCATGATAGCTGAGTCGTGAGTTTGCAACAGGTGGTTATTTTAATGAACATATATCACAAGCACACGTGATTTTAATTAATGTAAATATCACCCATGAATGGCATTTAATACCGAATTCTATCTTGGGAATATATATCCACTTGGAAGTAATTTTATGGTAACAGCTTCTCGCCGGGTGGGGATTCGAACCACCACCTGTACGGATGGAAACCATGCTGGTAGGGACCCTACCGACTGAGCTATCAAGAGAGACTAAAGGTTTATGACAAGTCCCCCTACATATTCCTGTCGAATTCAGGAATCTGTTCATAGTCTTGAAATAAACCAATCTCCACCATGATAGCTGAATCGTGAGTTTGCATCACGTGGTTATTTTAATGAACATATATCACAAGCACACGTGATTTTAATTAATGTAAATATCACCCACGAATGGCATTTAATACCGAATTCTATCTTGGGAATATATATCCACTTGGAATTCATTTAATGGTAACAGCTTCTGGCCGGGTGGGGATTCGAACCACCACCTGTACGGATGGAAACCATGCTGGCAAGGACCCTACCGACTGAGCTATCAAGAGAGACTAAAAGTTTATGACAAGTCCCCCTACATATTCCTGTCGAATTCAGGAATCTGTTCATAGACTTGAAATAAACCAATCTCCACCATGATAGCTGAGTCGTGAGTTTGCAACACGTGGTTATTTCAATGAACATATATCACAAGCACACGTGATTTTAATTAATGTAAATATCACCCATGAATGGCATTTAATACCGAATTCTATCTTGGGAATATATATCCACTTGGAATTGATTTTATGGTAACAGCTTCTCGCCGGGTGGGGATTCGAACCACCACCTGTACGGATGGAAACCATGCTGGCAGGGACCCTACCGACTGAGCTATCAAGAGAGACTAAAGGTTTATGACAAGTCACCCTACATATTCCTGTCGAATTCAGGAATCTGTTCATAGGCTTGAAATAAACCAATCTCCACCATGATAGCTGAATCGTGAGTTTGCCACACATGGTTATTTTAATGAACATATATCACAAGCACACGTGATTTTAATTAATGTAAATATCACCCACGAATGGCATTTAATACCGAATTCTATCTTGTGAGTATATATCCACTTGGAATTCATTTAATGGTAACAGCTTCTGGCCGGGTGGGGATTCGAACCAACACCTACCTATAAGGATGGAAACAATGCTGGCAGGGACCCTACCGACTGAGCTATCAAGAGAGACTAAAATTTTATGACAAGTCCCCCTACATATTCCTGTCGAATTCAGGAATCTGTTCATATACTTGAAATAAACCAATCTCCACCATGATAGCTGAATCGTGAGTTTGCAACACGTGGTTATTTTAATGGACATATATCACAAGCACACATGATTTTAATTAATGTAAATATCACCCACGAATGGCATTTAATACCGAATTCTATCTTGGGAATATATATCCACTTGGAATTCATTTTATGGTAACAGCTTCTGGCCGGGTGGGGATTCGAACTACCACCTGTACGGATGGAAACCATGCTGGCAGGGACCATACCGACTGAGCTATCAAGAGAGACTAAAAGTTTATGACAAGTCCCCCTACATATTCCTGTCGAATTCAGGAATCTGTTCATAGACTTGAAATAAACCAATCTCCACCATGATAGCTGAATTGTGAGTTTGCAACACGTGGTTATTTTAATGAACATATATCACAAGCACACGTGATTTTAATTAATGTAAATATCACCCACGAATGGCATTTAATACCGAATTCTATCTTGGGAATATATATCCACTTGGAATTCATTTTATGGTAACAGCTTCTGGCCGGGTGGGGATTCGAACCACCACCTGTACGGATGGAAACCATGCTGGCAGGGACCATACCGACTGAGCTGTCAAGAGAGACTAAAAGTGTATGACAAGTCCCCCTACATATTCCTGTCGAATTCAGGAATCTGTTCATAGACTTGAAATAAACCAATCTCCACCATGATAGCTGAATTGTGAGTTTGCAACACGTGGTTATTTTAATGAACATATATCACAAGCACACGTGATTTTAATTAATGTAAATATCACCCACAAATGGCATTTAATACCGAATTCTATATTGGGAATATATATCCACTTGGAATTCATTTTATGGTAACAGCTTCTGGCCGGGTGGGGATTTGAACCACCACCTGTACGGATGGAAACCATGCTGGCAGGGACCCTACCGACTGAGCTATTAAGAGAGACTAAAAGTTTATGACAAGTCCCCCTACATATTCCTGTCGAATTCAGGAATCTGTTCATAGACTTGAAATAAACCAATCTCCACCATGATAGCTGAATTGTGAGTTTGCAACACGTGGTTATTTTAATGAACATATATCACAAGCACACGTGATTTTAATTAATGTAAATATCCCCCACGAATGGCATTTAATACCGAATTCTATCTTGGGAATATATATCCACTTGGAATTCATTTTATGGTAACAGCTTCTTGCCGGGTGGTGACTCGAGCCACCACCTGTACGGATGGAAACCATGCTGGCAGGGACCCTACCGACTGAGCTATCAAGAGAGACTAAAAGTTTATGACAAGTCCCCCTACATATTCCTGTCGAATTCAGGAATCTGTTCATAGACTTGAAATAAACCAATCTCCACCATGATAGCGGAATCGTGAGTTTGCAACACGTGGTTATTTTAACCCTGGATAGGTACGGTCCTCGGACACCCCTTTAAGGGTATACTCGGACGCGAACGACCCCCACGCCAAAAAAAACTCTTGAAAAATCAGTTTTTGCAGTAACCTCCTTTTTTCTTTTGCCAAAAAAAACTTCAATGAATGCTTAAAACAACTGTAAAGATAAATACTACTCATCTGCAAAAAAACTATTTATTATAAATATTTTAAAAAATTAAGTAGAAAAAAAAAGACCTGACATAAAAATTCATAAAAAAAAAAGTTTATACATATATACACAAATCCTTTTAGGAATTGATTCTTGAATGTTTAGGACACTTCTTGATGTATTTTGGATGAAGTCAGACCCATGGAGGTGAAGATCTGAAATGAGAAAAAAAGGGTAACTTTTTTTGGCCAAAAAAAATTGTCCAAATTTCATGAATTTTTTTGGGTACCCAAATGAAATAGGAAGTGGCTAATTTTTTTAGGGAATAAACATATGTTATCCTAAAATAGAAATATGTAAAAAAATCTTCATTATTTTGTAAATTACATTTATATCAGGGGCCATATCTAAAGGTAATTTTTTGAGTACTTGGAAATTTCGTAAAAAAATACATATATTTAATATATAATATGATATTTATGCAGGTAAAAATATATCAAAATATCACAAATTCTATAGGGAACAAGAATATATATAGATAGGGCAGCTTACGCTTCGGATATGTCCACAAAATGGCCGCCAACCACACTGACTCAGACTCCCTAATCTGCCACTTGAAATGTAGGAAGGGTATGTCAATTTCAAGGTGTTATTTACTAATCTAATTATTATTGGATATGCATAAAAATTGTATGGTGGGTTGCTGGATAATTGTCGATTATTTTACGACTATAAAATTTAAATTCTGACCCAAAAAATGTTTTTTGAAGGGAAATAAAATCGAAAAAAAAAATGTAAAACAATATTTTAGCTAAAAAAATTTGATGATATTCAATCAAAAAAAAAGTACACAAAATTTTCCGACAAATAAACATCTAGAGGAATCATTACTCTGTGATAGTTCCTTAGTACGTAGTAATTTTGAAAGAATTGGGAAAAAACGAAAAAATGGCAATCACCGGAAAATCGAACACATACCTATATATACGCCATATCTGGCTAAAAAAAAGATAGGCATGGGTAGCCAGATCATCTAGAAACACTTTCCAACACTATAAAAATATAAGTTTTGCGACACTACTTGCCAATTCCTTACGGTAACATGACTAAGCAAAAAAATGCAAAACAAATAAAAAGGGGCACTCGTGGAAAAATGGCCATTCTAATATACGGCATTTCAGAAAAAAAAAATTTCAGCCACGTGCTAGGCAAACCATCAAGGCATATTTTCCGACAAATAAACATTTAAATGAAATATTACTCTGTGATAGTTCCTTAGTACGTAGTAATTTTGAAAGAAATGGGAAAAAACGAAAAAATGGCAATCACAGGAAAATCGAACACATACTTATATATACGCCATATCTGGCTAAAAAAAAAATAGGCATGGGTAGCCAGATCATCTAGAAACACTTTCCAACACTATAAAAATATAAGTTTTGCGACACTACTTGCCAATTCCTTACGGTAACATGACTAAGCAAAAAAATGCAAAACAAATAAAAAGGGGCACTCGCGGAAAAATGCCCAACATTCTAATATACGGCATCTCAGATAAAAAAAAAGACATGCACGTGTTAGCCCAACCATCAAGGCACACTTTCTAACACATAAACATGAAAAAAAAATCAATAATATACGGCAATTCCTTACTACGTAGTAAATTTTTACAAATATTGAAAAAGAAACAGAAATTGG
>NC_090736.1:74367018-74374518 GCF_036898095.1 Palaemon carinicauda
GACATTCAACCAGTTCATAAAGCCATAAGATGTGTTTATGAAGATTTTTCTATGATTGATATCGAATCACAGAAGCTAGTTAAATATAAAAAAAATTAAAGAAGCTGTTTATGAGAATAGGGCAAGCTTAGGATAATTCATTTATATTCAGGTTTAAGATATACTGAATTGATATAGATCTTTAGGAAAAGAGTTTTTCCATTAAGTTTACTGTAATTGTTAATTTCTCTTTAAGGGCAACTTAATTTAACAATAATGATTATGGTAAAATAAGTTTTCACGTACCTATTTTACTTTTGAAATAAAGTTAAATGATATGTGCATGTGCCTTATTGCTTTATTCTATGATTGGGTTCCCCAGGTCCCTCAGTGTGAGGCACCTCGTATATCATCCAGAGAGTTGCTAATGCATCTTCCGGTATATTTTGCATCTTCCAGTCTTGGATGTTCAGGGATGCATCTTAGGTGTTTATCGAGCTAATTCTTAAACACATTTACGCTCACTCCTGATATGTTTCTTTGATTAGCTGGCAGCACATTAAATAGTCACTGCCTTATCGATGCTGGTGCGTAGTGGATTAATGTCCTGTGCGCCTTCCTTAGTTTTCCTGGTATATTTTTTGGCACTATTAGTTTACCTCGGCTTGCTCTTTCTGATATTTTAGCTCCATGATGTTTTCAGTAATTCCTTCGATTTGCTTACATGCATGTATTATCATGTAGCATTGTCTTCTCCTTTCTAGACTGTATAGTTTTAAATATTGTAGTCTTTTTCAGTAGTCAAGGTCCTTAGCTTCTTCTACTCTAGCTGTATAAGACCTTTGTACATTCTCTATTTGTGCAATATCCTTTTGGTAGTGTAGGTACCATATCACATTGCAGTACTCGAGTGTACTACGTACATAAGTTTTGTAAAGCATAATCATGTGTTCATCTTTTCTTGTTTTAAAGTGTCTGAATATCATTCCCCTTTTTGCTTTACATTTAGCCAACAGTGTTGCTATATGGTCGATGCATAACATATTCCTGTTTAACATTACACCAAGGACTTTAATTGCTTCCTTGTTTGTGATTGTCTTGCTATTAGGTCCCCTGTATGCACATACCTTCCCTTCTCTGTTTCCATACTTTATCAATTCAAATTTACCGGAGTTAAATACCATCCGATTTATCTTCGCCTATTCATGTATTTGGTTTAGATCTCTTTATAGTGAGTTCCTATCTTCATCAGAAGTAATTTCTCTACTAATTCTTGTGTCATCGGTGAAACCTCTCTCTACAGAGTCTTTAACATCACAGTGTATGTCTGAGATCATAATAACAAACAGCATTGCAGCTAATACCGTACCTTGTGGCACGCCAGATATTACATGATCTTCATCTGATTTCTCGTCATTTACAACCACTATCTGTTTTCTGTTTTGCCATTTTACCATTTTCCTATTTCCCCCCCAATATTATGCTTTCTCATTTTTTCACTAATATAATATGGTCTACCTTGTCAAAGGCTTTTGCAAAATCTAGATAGATCACATCTGTGTCTTTTTAATTTATCATGTTTTTGTATATGTTTTCATAGTTTGCGATCAATTGGGCTTGTGTACTTTTTCCGGGCACAGAACCATGTTGACCTATATTAAATGAGTCATTTTTAACCAAATGATTATTTTTTTCTTTTTTATTACCCATTCACACACTTCCATAATATGTGATGTTAGACTAACAGGTCTAAAATTGCTTGCCTGTATTCTTGATCCACTTTTGAAAAAATGGGTTATATAAGCTAATCTATGTTTAACATATATCTCGTTCATATCTATACTTTTTCTTAGCAGTATTGTAAGTGGCTTTGCGATATTGTGTGCAGTTCATGTTTAACAAAATCGCTGGAAGTCCTTCTGGTCGGGCTGCCGATCCATTTTTAATTTGACCTATAGCTTACATAGAATCTGCTTCATTGATATCTACATCATTTAGATATTCAAAATTTTCCTCCTTCATTTCTGTTTCATTATTCTCATTCGCAATTCTTGTCATGAACTCACTTTTATATTTTTCTGCTATGTAAGATATTTCGCTTTTTTTATTCGTTAACAGTCCTTCAAATCTTAGAGGGCCTATTTCTAATCCCCCTTTAATCATCTTTTTTGCAGAGGAGTAAAGTAATTTTTTTTTTTTTTTTATATTTTGAAGTGTCCTTTCCTTTAAGTCCCTTTTTTCATTCTCTTTCGATTGTATAATCTTTTGTTCGGCTTTTCCTCTCCTACTTTTTATTTTCATGATTTTCCATACATTTTTTTCTTCTGCAAGATTTTCGTTCCACTTTCTAATTTTCTGAAATAAGATCTCTCTGTCTCTTGGTATGCATGTCTGATGTGAGTTTTTTTTTTTTCGGTACATATTTTTCAACAATTTTCTCCAGTATTTTGTACAGTGTATCCATATTTACCTGCATATTATCACTTACGAATACATTTTTCCATTCTTTGTTCAATTCTTTATTTATTTTTTACCATTTTATATTCTTACTATCAAAATTATATTTTCCATATCCTTCCCATCGTTTTGTTCTTTGCCTATCTCTGCGATCACTTGCTTTGGAATGGACTATCAACTCTATGACATAATTCACCTCATTCACAAATACTAAATCTAGGACATTGTCCTTTCTTGTTGGGATGTGGTTATTTGTTGCATAATGTGTTCTAATAGCATATCTTGAAGCTTTTAAAATTCCCTCTTATCTTCTGTGCTACTATTACTCTCTTTTTTATATGTATATATACAACCACTTTTTTCTATCCATTCTTTCCAATCCACTAAAGGATAGTTAAAATCTCCGGATAAGAGTATATTCCAGTCTTTATGGTTTCTACATATATCACCTATTTTTTCTATTATTATATCGATCTCCTTACTATTTGGGGGTCTGTAAACTACAATATTCAGTAGTTTTTATATCTAAATTCTACCGCATTCAATTCACATTCTGTGTTGCTGTATTTTTCGCAGACTTTTCCTTGATTTTGACTCTTCCATATATTGCAGTTCTCCCATTGATTCTTATTTTTTCTGTCTGATCTATATGTTTGGAAACCCTTTATCTGGTCATCACTGCCAGTCTCTTGGGAATATCATGTTTCGCTTATATTTAGTATAACTGTTTTTTTCATATTGGGTTAGTTCTTCTAAGCACTCTGTTTTCCTTTTAGAGTTACTCCTGACTAAACCCTGTGCTTTCATCACTATTATGGTTTGTGTTTCATCCCCATTACTTCATATTGATAATAATATGGATTCTCCCATGCTTTCTTCCTGTTCTGATATGATGTTCTTTTCCTCATTTCCAGGAATTCTGCCATAAAAAAAAACTCAACTTTTCTATTATATGTGCTCTTTCGCCTTCATATTTATTTTTGTGTGTATATTTGCAATTATCCCCATATCTGCACCAACCCCTAGCATTATAGATGCATTCTTTGTAGTTGGGTTAAAAGGCATCATATCTTGGGGCCTTTTGTGCATAGCGCGGTATATACTCGGCTTTTTTTTTCTTTCTTTTTTACATTTTTACTTTCATTTTTATTATCTGTTTGCTGAGTTGTCTGACTCTCATTCATGGTTGCAGGATGCATATATTGACAATTTCTGTTGAATATGCATCGTTTTCCTTGTTTCAAGTTTTTGCATATTTTTGGATGGAGATCTCTGCATTCGTCTCCATATCCGTCTAAATACGAACATTTACCATATATTTCACAATTATGGCTTATCTTTGGGTGCTTGTAGTAGCATCTTTCACCAAATCTGTAATTCCCTCTTCTCAGTGAATTACAGCCTATGTATTTCTTTCGTTTTTTTCTTTTTTTTTTTTTTTGGTTCTTGCTCTTCCCTAAAAGCATGTAGGACTGGGTAAAGTCTCTGGGGTCTATTATTAGTTTCCAGCTGATAATTTATTTATTCGTAAGTATGTAGTTGGATAGCATCATAAGTTATATCAATTATTTCCTCTCTGCATCCTTACACATATCCTATTCATTTTTCTCTCTTTCTTCTTCTTCTTCTTCTTCTTCTTCTTCTTCTATTTACAGATTCAGTCTCGACCTGATTATATTTTATATCCAGACTAAGCATGTTAAGCAGAATACCTTTCTGTCTTCATTTTTAATTTTTTGCTGCACTTCAGCGCAGGTAGGATGTGTTGGTAAATGGCATGCATCGCATTTCCTGATAATCTGTTTTGGATTAACAATGGAATAACACCTATTACATGGATTGCACCATTTTGGCATCCTTTTTCCTAATGCATCAATCAGCATATTCACCATATTGGACTTCTTATTGTTCTTTGATAGAATGTGTTGATTGATGTAAACTTTCTTTATAAGTCTCTTTATCACCTGGATCTTCTTTGGAATTTCTTCTAATATTTTGCTGAAGTTTTCCGCAGACTTGCTTCAGTTTCTTGGATCATATTGTTTCAATATGTCTCAGAATACTTTTCCGTCACACTGGTTGGAGTTACGAGCGACTTTTGTTACCAGATGGTCTAGTGTGGTTTCACTAACTCATGAAATTTACTTTTGCTGATTGCAGCAATGTCCCTCCAAGCTTTGCCTGTGTTATAGAGTGCCATCTTGATTATATTTTTAGTAATTCAAAAGATAACTATCCTATGCCGACATTTTATCAAACTCTTCTGACCTCAAACTAATCAACGACTATTCACGAAAACTTATAGCTATATTTCCCTCGATAGCCTTTTGTCACCCACGTTAAATCAGGTTAATTATCGGGTAACACAAGTGTACTAACTCACCGGTATACAGAAACACTCGAGAGAGAGAGAGAGAGAGAGAGAGAGAGAGAGAGAGAGAGAGAGAGAGAGAGAGAGAGAGAGAGAGAGAGATAGAGAGAAATGTTAATTTTGCTCAACGATACTAAAGTTTTCTCATCATAAATGTATGATAAAGGAAAACTAGGGATATATAAAATCTTTGTTAGTGATTTTAGGTAGTAGGTTGGACAGGCACCAGCCACCCATTGATGTACTACCGCTAGAGAGTTATTGAATTCTTTGACTGGACAGACAGTAGTACATTGGATCTCTCTCTCTCTCTCTCTCTCTCTCTCTCTCTCTCTCTCTCTCTCTCTCTTTCTCTCTGGTTACGGATCAGTTTTTTTTTGCTTACACATACACCGAGTAGTCTGCCTATTCTTTACACATTCTTGTCTTTCCTCATACACCCAACAACACTGAGATTACTAAACACTTCTTCTTCAATCATAGGGCTAATTACTGTAATTGTTCAGTGGCTACTTTCCTCTTGATAAGTGTTGAAGAGACTTTTTAGCTATGGTAAGCACTTCTTGGAGAAAGACAATCCACAATCAAACCATAGTTCTCTAGTCTTGGGCACTGCCATAGCCTCTATACCATGGCCATCCACTGCCTTGGGTTAGAGTTCTCTTGCTTGAGGGTGAACTTGGGCACACTATTCTATCTTTTTTTTCATTTTATTTCACTTTTCTCGTTTATATTTTTTTTATTTTTTTTCTTCCTCTTGTTTTTTTTTTTTTTAGAAATGGCGTGTTGGTCAGGCTTAATAGAAAGGCCATGGATGCCTGGTAGTTTATCAAGAGGTTGTCTTTTTCTTATCTGATTCTTTTACTTTTTAAAATCATCCATCCTTACTGTCCTCCCTTCAGTTGAAGTGGGTATCCTGGAGGGTATTTAGCCTTGCATGATGTATCGGCTCCTCCATGTTGACCGTTTTTCCGACTTTTTTCTGTAGTCTATGGGTTTGATCAATCACTTACATTATATTTCTGTACATACTGTTCTTGTTTTCATTCTTGGTAATTGGTTTTTAAATATGATGTATCCTTTTATTACCATTAATTCTTATGCTCTCTGGAGATATTGAGGAAAATCCGGGACCAATTCGTCCTAGATTTCGTCAATATCGTCTACTCTATTGCAATACTCGTGGTCTTCATGCAAATATTCATGACCTTACAGTTGCGTCTAGACAGTAGGACATTCTTTTATTCTCAGAAACTTTGGTTTCTAATATGAGGTGCTCATCTGAGCTCCTTATAACTCGTTTCAAAAAGCCAATAATGTTGAAACGTGATGCCATCCCTAGGGCCAGGGAAATTATTACCCTACATCTCAAAATTCTGCCTACGAATGTGGATGACAAGAGATTCAGGTAACTACAGTTTGTGGAAGACATGATAACTTCTATTTGTGTTCGATGTACCAGAATCCTGACATAGATGATTCTATCTTTGATTGTCTTCTTACCATTATGGCTAAAATACAAGAAGATGATAGAAAGGCCTCTTTTGTCTTTGTTGGTGATTTCAATGCTCACCCTAGGGAGTGGTTAAATTCTGTTTCTCCTACAGATCGCCATGGCTTAAGAGCTTTAGACTGTGCCTCTGAATCAGGCTGAGAGCAAATCATGAGTTAAGCTACTCACAGGTCTGGTAACTGCTTGGAGCTTGTATACACTGACTCCCCTGGTTTTATAACAAGTAAGGTTGGTTCTCCAGTTGGGACATCTGATCATGCCTTGATTTCATTATTAGTAAAGACTGAGCAGCCTGTCCCTGATGTGTCTTAGTCATGTAAGATTTTTATGGAATCTCAAACAAACTGGAATGGATTTTTGCATGATCTTTTAGGTTTGAATTGGTCACAATTGTATAGTAGTGTTGATCATGTAGGCCCTATGAATGAGAATCAAGTCAGCATAATTGATAGGCGTATCCCTTCTCGTGTACTAAGGTACCGAGTGAAAGACAATCAATGGTTCAGTGATGATTGTAAACCTGCTTATTTGGAGAAGCAGGAGGCCTATCATCTTTGGAAGGATAAAAGATCAGATGTGAACTGGAATAACTATATTCTTCAACTGAAAAAGAATAAAATTTAACCATAAAAGAAAGCCTTTCTGGTACAATCAAAGAGCAAAAGTGAAAAACTACCCTTAAATCTGCACTATTTGGTGTGAATGCAACAGTTCCTCCTTTACTTATACCAGATGGCTCTGTCACTCACTGTCCAAAGGAAAAGGCAACCCTCTTGGCAGATGTGTTTGACAACAAGCAGGGTATTGAGAAATCTCAAACATCCTCATTTCTGTTTTCCTGAAGCTAAATTAACTAGTTCAGCTTTTCCATCTCGTGAAATTAAAGCTCTGTTGGTGGACCTTGATGCTTATGGAAGTGTAGATCGAATTGGTATTTTCCCTTTGTTTTTCTATAAAGACTGCAGATTTCTTAGCTCTAAAGTTATCTGTTGTTTTCCGCAATTTAACAAGAAGAAGACCTTTTAGGACTTGTTGGAAAATCGGTAATGATAATCCACTATCTAAATGTGTTTCTGGTAGCTCAAGTCCAATGGATTATCATCCAATTTTCGTAACTCCCATATTATCTTGAGTTCTTGAACGTCTTTTGGCAAAACGTCCTAAAAGATAGGCCAAAGGT
>NC_090736.1:74379518-74390155 GCF_036898095.1 Palaemon carinicauda
TTTTCATTTTTTTTTAATTTTTTTGCCAAGTCATTTTTCCGTAAGATATTGCCAAATAGTGTCGTAAAACTTTTGCTTGTTTAGTGTTGGAAAGTGTGTCTAGATGATCTGGCTACCCATGCATGACTTTGTTTTTGTCAGATACGACGTAGTTATTGGTATATTGGGTATTTAACTGCGGTTACCAATTTCTGTTTTTTTTTCAATATTTGTAAAAATTACTACGTAGTAAGGAATTGCCGTATATTATTCCTTTTTTTTTTCATGTTTATGTGTTAGAAAGTGTGCCTTGATGGTTGGGCTAACACGTGCATGTCTTTTTTTTTATCTGAGATGTCGTATATTAGAATGTCGGGCATTTTACCGCGAGTGTCCCTTTTTAATTTTTTTTTAATTTTTTTGCCAAGTCATTTTTCCGTAAGATATTGCGAAATAGTGTCGTAAAACTTTTGCTTTTTTAATGTTGGAAAGTGTGTCTAGATGATATGGCTACCCATGCGTGATTTTGTTTTTGTCAGATACGACGTAGTTATTGGTATATTGGGTATTTAACTGCGGTTGCCAATTTCTGTTTTTTTTTCAATATTTGTAAAAATTTACTACGTAATAAGGAATTGCCGTATATTATTGATTTTTTTTTCATGTTTATGTGTTAGAAAGTGTGCCTTGATGGTTGGGCTAACACGTGCATGTCTTTTTTTTTTATCTGAGATGCCGTATATTAGAATGTTGGGCATTTTTCCGCGAGTGCCCCTTTTTATTTGTTTTGCATTTTTTTGCTTAGTCATGTTACCGTAAGGAATTGGCAAGTAGTGTCGCAAAACTTATATTTTTATAGTGTTGGAAAGTGTTTCTAGATGATCTGGCTACCCATGCCTATTTTTTTTTTAGCCAGATATGGCGTATATATAAGTATGTGTTCGATTTTCCTGTGATTGCCATTTTTTCGTTTTTTCCCATTTCTTTCAAAATTACTACGTACTAAGGAACTATCACAGAGTAATATTTTATTTATATGTTTATTTGTCGGAAAATATGCCTTGATGGTTTGCCTAGCACGTGGCTGAAATGTTTTTTTTCTGAAATGCCGTATATTAGAATGGCCATTTTTCCGCGAGTGCCCCTTTTTATTTGTTTTGCATTTTTTTGCTTAGTCATGTTACCGTAAGGAATTGGCAAGTAGTGTCGCAAAACTTATATTTTTATAGTGTTGGAAAGTGTTTCTAGATGATCTGGCTACCCATGCCTATCTTTTTTTTAGCCAGATATGGCGTATATATAGGTATGTGTTCGATTTTCCGGTGATTGCCATTTTTTCGTTTTTTCCCAATTCTTTCAAAATTACTACGTACTAAGGAACTATCACAGAGTAATGATTCCTCTAGATGTTTATTTGTCTGAAAATTTTGTTTACTTTTTTTTTGATTGAATATCATCAAATTTTTTTTAGCTAAAATATTGTTTTACATTTTTTTTTTCGATTTTATTTCCCTTCAAAAAAAATTTTTTGGGTCAGAATTTTAATTTTATAGTCGTAAAATAATCGACAATTATCCAGCAACCCACCATACAATTTTTATGCATATCCAATAATAATTAGATTAGTAAATAACACCTTGAAATTGACATACCCTTCCTACATTTCAAGTGGCACATTAGGGAGTCTGAGTCAGTGTGGTTGGCGGCCATTTTGTGGACATATCCGAAGCGTAAGCTGCCCTATCTATATATATTCTTGTTCCCTATAGAATTTGTGATATTTTGGTATATTTTTACCTGCATAAATATCATATTATATATTAAATATATGTATTTCTTTACGAAATTTCCAAGTACTCAAAAAATTATCTTTAGATATGGCCCCTGATATAAATGTAATTTACAAAATAATGAAGATTTTTTTACATATTTCTATTTTAGGATAACATATGTTTATTCCCTAAAAAAATTAGCCACTTCCTATTTCATTTGGGTACCCAAAAAAATTCATGAAATTTGGACAATTTTTTTTGGCCAAAAAAAGTTACCCTTTTTTCTCATTTCAGATCTTCACCTCCATGGGTCTGACTTCATCCAAAATACATCAAGATGTGTCCTAAACATTCAAGAATCAATTCCTAAAAGGATTTGTGTATATATGTATAAACTTTTTTTTTATGAATTTTTATGTCAGGTCTTTTTTTTTCTACTTAATTTTTTAAAATATTTATAATAAATAGTTTTTCTGCAGATGAGTAGTATTTATCTTTACAGTTGTTTTAAACATTCATTGAAGTTTTTTTTGGCAAAAGAAAAAAGGAGGTTACTGCAAAAACTGATTTTTCAAGAATTTTTTTTGGCGTCGGGGTCGTTCGCGTCCGAGTATACCCTTAAAGGGGTGTCCGAGGACCGTACCTATCCAGGGTTAAGTAACTTATAGGCAAGAAATGGGGCGACAATACACCTTTAGTTGCTAACGTGATAGCTTCTACATAATCCTTGGATTTCTCAATGAAATTTGTAATTCTGTTATGTATGTGATCTATCTTTGAATCATAATACGTTAATGTTGCCAACAAATCCAGTACTTCCATAATTTGAACGATATTATTTGAATGTTCATTTAATAAATCTATAATTTTATTGATTGAAGCTAACTGATTCCTTAATTCTGACATAATCAATTCATCTTTATGAGTCAAGAACTTAATTTTCTTATTTTGATTACTAATTTTAAGACGATTGGAAATTCCTAAACCTAAACTTGCAACAGACCCAAAGATGCTTAATGCGGCATAAATAAACGGATTCCGTCTTTCTTTATGTTCGTGTCCTACAGTCCACATCAAAAGGTCATAAGCCAAAGATCCTGTCTCGCCAGTCTTATTTTTCAAGTCATCAGATAGCATCTCTGCAACTTTTAATGTTGATCCAAGCAAACTCTCTGTAGTCAAATTAAAATGTCTTCTATGCAACTCATCCAATGATGCAGAAAACCTTAAAATCGCGGTTCTTAAGCTAGTGACATAATTTTCTTGAAGAAAAATTGCTTGCATATGCACTTCGACAATTACGTTGGTTGACGTAATAAAAATGTCCTCTTGTCTTTCAACTATATTGCCATATTTAAAATATATATTTTTAGTCTTAGAGCTCATCCCATACGAGAAAAATGTCTGAGCGAACAATATCACTCCCAACAACAAAAAATTCATCATGGAAACCTGTAACGAGAAAAAATATATGTAATTACTCCTGTATTAAAAAGAAAACTTTTAATCACATAAAACAAAATAAAATTTTCCTTCACTTCTTTTCCTCTCTTTTCTTTTTAATTTCTTATGTGAGCCAATGGTACTATTCTCTCATCCGTGGGTTGGGATACGTTTTGAACTCTAAACCTATTGGCCGTTAATGTTTCCAAAATGTTAAATGGGCCTTCAAACTTAGGTGTTAGTTTATAATTGAGCCCTTTTCGTACATTGATTTGAATATAGATGTTATCACCCACGGTATATGTTTTAGTTGGTTTCGCTATTTTATCATGATACCTTTTCATTATGATTTGTGATTCTTCTAAATTCTTTCGAAGGATATCATATCGACTTATACTTACATTTATACATTCCTTTAAAGGATTTGATAGATTAGTTGTAGGCGTTATTATATGGAAAGGTGTTCTAACTGGGGTACCATACAATGCTTCATGCGGTGACATTTTAATTGATATATGATATGAATGATTCAGAGTACTCAGTGCCACCGGTATTGCAATATCCCAGTCGGGGTCTGATCCCCCTAGTATTACCCTCAATATATTTAATATCTTCCTATTTGCTCTTTCCACTAGCCCATTCGACTCTGGGTGATATATCATGGTATTTATTTTCTTTATGTTGAGAAATTCACACAATGAGGTAAGAAAGTGATTATTAAATTCACCACCCGAGTCTGAGATTATCATGTGTGGAATTCCATGTTTACAAATGTAACACTCGTAAAACTTCCTAGCGCATTCAATCGCAGTTTTAGTTTTAAGCGCTATTAGTTCTGTATATCGAGTTAAAGCATCTATAATTACTAAGAGGTGCTTATTTCCTCTGTCTGACTCGTAAAATCCTGTTAACAAATCTAAATGTATTCTTTCAAAGGGTTGATTGGGCACAGGATAAGCTCCCTGGCTGACAGGTGTTTTCGTATGCCCTTTGTTTTCCTGACATGTGCGACAATTAGTTATGTGTCTTTTTATATCTGTAAGCATTGTATGCCAATAAAACAATGATTTGGCTGTCTGTGACATTAATGAGAACCCAGGGTGTCCATGTAATAGATTTGAATGCAACAAATTCAGGACAGTGGAAATAAGTGAGATTTGTACTACTACCTGGTCGTTAGTTACATGTGGTGTATTGCGGGTTTTCCTTGTCACAGTCCTACACAGAATATTATCTTTGATTATATAATCCTGCTGCTTATACTTGATATATTCCTTTTCTTTATGATTGCCTTTCAAAGCATTTATAATTGTTTCTATTTTCTGATCTTTTCTTTGCTCAGTCTGTAACAATTCAGCGCTCTAGCCTAAATCTTCTTGTTCAGATATTGTTTTTACAATAGGCATGGATGTTGATATATTTATTAATTCAGCTAAAGGCTCCGTACAAGATGACACGGGGTTGCGTGATAATGCATCCACAATGATATTTGCTTTCCCAGGTAAATACCCGATTCTTGCGCCAAAATCTTGAATGATCAAATGCCACCGAGTTCGTTTAGGGCTGTGATTGAAGCCTTTAAAGAACTCTGTTAGTGGTTTATGGTCAGTAAGAACCTTAACGGGATAACCGTAAATTATGAACTTAAAATGCACTAGCAAATTAACAATAGCTAGTCCTTCCTTGTCTATTACTGCATACTTACTTTCGGAAGTTCTCAATTTTCGAGAATAGAAAGCTATCGGGGAAAAATTGTTTATCATATTGCTGAAGCAATACCCGTCCTACTCCTAAGTCTGAGGCGTCTGTTGCAATGAAGAATTCCTTACCGAAGTCAGGAAATTTTAAGATAGGAGAACTACACAGTTCATCTTTCAAAGTATTAAACGCCTGTTGATGTTGCTCAGACCATATGCAATCTACGCCCTTCTTCGTAAGATCAGTTAAAGGAGCGGCTATTATTGAATAGTTGCGTATAAAACGCCTGTAATATCCACTACAACCCAGAAATTGCTGTATTCCCTTGACATTAGTAGGTATGGGAAAATTACGTATAGCCGACACCTTATCATGGACTACTTTAAGACCTTGGCTTGACACCATGAAACCCAAATATATTAATTCTGTTTTGAAAAATTCACACTTACTAATCTTTACCCTTAAGTTATGTTGTCTTAATCTCTGTAGTACTAGTTCTAACTTACGTAGATGTTCTTCTAAGGTGTTGGAAAAGATTACAAGATCATCCATATAGGCATGCAATATATCCCCTATCAAGTCTCCAAACACTATGTTAATCATTCTTGTAAATGTTATAGGAGCACAACGTAAACCAAAAGGCATCCGTAAAAATTCATAATGTCTCCTGGCTGTGCTGAAGGCTGTGTATGGGATACTATCTTCTTCTAATGATATCTGGTGAAAGCCTTTAAGTAAGTCCAAACTGGTAAAATATTTATTCTGACCTAACAAAGACAAAATATCGTCAGTACATGGCACTGGGAATCGATCAGGGATCGTTTCCTTGTTTAGACGACAAAAGTCGACGCAGATATGCCATGTTCGATCTTTTTTCGGTACAACTATTAAAGGAAAATTATAAGGGCTGTTTGATTTTCTAATGACTCCTTCCTCTAACATTTTACCTACTTCATCATTTATTTCATTCTGGAATTTCATAGGGAGTCTGTACGAGGGTACATATATAATTTTCTGCTTGTCCTTTAACCTTATTTGATGCTCGATCACATCTGTTTTTCCTAAGGATCCATCCGTAGTGGAAAAGACATCTTGATATTTAGTTAAAAGTTCAAAAACTTTCTGCTGAATTTCTTCGTCTTGAATGTCCTTACTGATTTTATTTTTAATAGATCGCAAAAGGGATTCATCCGCAACTGATTGAGAGTGATTGATTTCAGCAACGGTAAGAATACGATGTTTATAAACTTCTACGTCCAAGATATGTTGATTTTTGTGAATTACTAAAGTGTTATTTAAATGATTACAGACTTCGATATTACATTGCTGATGTGAGCCTACTGTATAAATAGCTTGTGTAACAGACAATCCGTTAGTTTTCAAAGTATCGGAAAGGATTAATATTTCAGATCCCGGTAGTGTTTTCTTTATTCGCACTATTAAATTCGAAGGCATGTTTGGTTCGATAGATTGCGTTGCAAGATGATATTACGGGTGAACGAGAATTCTGCTGGGTCGCGTATGTTTTTTCTTTATTAGTGAGACAAGTTATTGGTTCTTCAACGTACGTTACGGTTACATTTGTCATCTGCTTTTTATCCAAAACTGATTTTAAGGTATCAGAAGACTTATAGAATTTCCCTTTGACTGGCCAGACAGTATTGCATTGGACCCCTCTCTCTAGTCTCGGCTTATTTTCCTTTGCCTACACTTACACAGAATAGTCTGGCCTATTCTTTACATATTCTCGTCTTTCCTCATTCATCTGACAACAATGAGATACTTAACACTTCTTCACCCAAAGGGTTAATTACTGCACTGCAATTTGTTCAGTGTACTTTCCTCTTGGTTAGGGTAGAAGAGACTCTTTAGCTATGGTAAGCAGCTCTTCTAGGAGAAGGACACTCCAAAATTAAACCATTGTCCTCTAGTCTTGGGTAGTGCCATAGCCTCTGTACCATGGTCTTCCACTTTCTTGGGTTAGAGTTCTCTTGCTTGAGGGTACACTCGGGCACACTATTCTATCTTTTTTTTTCTTCCTCTTGTTTTTTGAAATGGTGTGTTGGGCAGGCTTGATAGAAGGGCCATGGATGCCTGGTGGTTTATCAAGAGGTTGTCTTTTCCTTTTCTGATTTTTTTCTTCTCAAAACCATCCTTACTGTCCTCCCTTCAGTTGAAGTGGCTATCCTGGAGGGTATTTAGCCTTGCATGGTGTATCGGCTCCTCCATGTTGACCAGTTTTTCCGACTTTTTACTATAGTCTATAGATATCATCAATCACTTTTATTATTATTCTGTACATATTGTTTTTGTTTTAATTCTTGTTGATCTAGTTTTTAAGTATGATGTCTCTTTTTTATTTCTATTAATTCTTATGCTGTCTGGAGACATTGAGCGAAATCCGGGACCAGTACGTCCTAGATTTCGTCAATGTCGTCTTCTGTATTGCAATATTCGTGGTCTTCATGCAAATATCCGAGACCTTACAGTTGCGTCCAGACAGTATGATATTCTTTTGTGCTCAGAAACTTTGGTTTCTAATATGAGGCACTCATCTGAGCTCCTTATAACTGGTTTTAAGAAGCCAATAATGCTGAAACGTGATTCCATTCCTAGGGCCAGGGGAATGGCGGTGTATATTAGGACCGAGTACCCTGCTTCTCATAAGTCCTGCTATCAATGTGGATGTCATGAGATTCAGGTAATAAAAGTTTGTGGCAGGCATAACAACTTTTATTTATGTTCAATCTACCGGAATCCAGACATGGATGATTCTATCTTCGATTGTCTTCTTACCATTATGGCTAAGATACAAGAAGATGATAGAAAGGCTTCGTTTGTCTTTGTTGGTGATTTTAATGCTCACCATAGGGAGTGGTAGAGTTCTATCTCTCCTACCGATCGCCATGGCTTAAGAGCTTTAGACTTTGCCTCGGAATCAGGCTGTGAGCAAATCATAAATGAAGCTACTCACAGGTCTGGTAATTGCTTGGACCTCGTATACACTGACTCCCCCTGGCGTTATAACTAGTAAGGTTGGTTCTCCAGTCGGGACTTCTGATCATGCCTTGATTTCATTATTAGTGAAGACGGAGCAGCCTGTCCCTGATATATCATATTCTTGTAAAATATATATGAAATCCCAAGCAGACTGGAATGGGATTTTGCATGATCTTTTGTGCTTGAATTGGTCACAATTATATAATAGTGTAGATCCTGTTGTCCCTTTGAATGAGAATCTAGTCAACATAATTGATAGGCGTATCCCTTCTCGTGTGCTAAGGTACCGAATGAAGGACAAACCGTGGTTCAATGATGATTGTAGACGTGCTTATTTGGAGAAGCAGGAGGCCTATCACCTTTGGAAGGGTAACAGATCAGATTTGACCTGGAACAACTATACTCAGCTTCGAGCTTTTGCTCAGAGAGTTTATGCCTCAACTGAAAAGGAGTACAATTTAATCATAAAGGAAACCCTCTCTGGTACAACTCAGGAACATAAATGGTGGTCTACCCTTAAATCTGCACTCTTTGGTGTAGATGCAACAGTTCCTCCTTTACTTAAACCAGATGGCTCCGTCACTCACTGTCCAAAGGAAAAGGCAACCCTTTTGGCTGATGTTTTTGACAGTAAACAGAGTAATGAAAAACTTGAACTTCCTCATTCCTGTTTTCCTGAGGCTAAACTAACTAGTTTAGCTTTTCGATCTCGTGAGATTAAAGCTCTGTTGATGGACCTTGATGCTTATGGAGGTGTAGACCCAAATGGTATTTTTCCTTTGTTTTTTATAAAGACAGCAGATTTCTTAGCTCCAAAGTTATCTGTTATTTTACGCAAGTTAGCAAGAAGAGGAGCTTTTAGCACTTGTTGGAGAATTGGTAATGTTACTCCTCTATGTAAATGTGTTTGTGGTAGCTCAAGTCCCACTGATTACCGCCCAATTTCCATAACTCCCATATTATCTAAAGTTTTTGAACGTCTTCTGGCAAAACGTCTTAATAGGTTTGCTGAAGGTAATCATCTATTCCCTAGTTTGCAATTTGGTTTTCGGAAAGGCCTTGGAGCATGTGATGCCCTTCTTACAATCTCCAATGCAGTACAGAAATCCCTTGATTGTGGTCGGGAAGTTCGTATGATTGGCCTTGATTTTAGTGCTTGCCTTTGACCGTGTTAATCATGAGGCCCTTGTTTTCAAACTGAAACAGTTGGGAGTGGGTGGGTCGTTTCTTACCATTATTATTGATTTTTAAGTAGTAGATCTCAAAGAGTTGTTGTTGATGGGCACCATAGTGAGTATAGGAATGTGATATCCCGGTTTTCCACAGGGTAGTGTTCTTGGGCCCATTACTTTTCATACTATATACACATGACATGTGGTTTGGCCTAGAAAATAAGCTTGTTGCATATGCAGATGATGCTACTCTCTTTGCATCAATTCCATCCCCTGAATGTAGATCTGGGGTTGGTGAATCCCTTAATAGAGATTTACCTAAAATTAGTGCATGGTGCAAATTATGGGGTATGAAGTTGAATCCTAACAAAACTCAAAGTATGATTGTAAGTAGGTCAAGGACGTTGGCTCCTCAACATCCGGATCTCAGTATTGATAATGTTCTTTAAATTTGTATGACTCTTTCAAAATTTTAGGCGTGATTCTTGACAGCAAATTTACTTTTGAGAAACATATAAGGTCTGTGTCTTCTTCAATTGCACAAAAAATTGGCTTATTGAGAAAGTCTTTTAAGATATTCGGTGATCAATCTATTCTGAAGAAATGTTTTAATTCTTTTATTCTACCTTGTTTTGAGTATTGTTCTCCTGTCTGGTCTTCAGCTGCTGATTCTCATCTTAATTTGTTGGACAGAAACTTACGGTCTATTAAATTTCTTATTCCTGATCTAGATATTAATCTCTGGCACCGTCGATCAATTAGTTCATTATGCATGTTGCATAAGATTTTCATAACTCTGACCATCCTTTACATTCAGATCTCCCTGGACAATTCTATCCTGTTCGTAATACTAGGCAGGCAGTTAATTCTAATAGCCAGGCCTTCTCCATCATAAGACTCAATACTACGCAGTACTCTAGAAGTTTTATTCCAGCTGTTACCAAGTTGGGGAATGATCTTCCTAATCGGGTTGTTGAATCAGTAGAACTTCAAAAGTTCAAAGTTGGAGCAAATGCTTTTTTGTTGACCAGGCGGACATGAGTCTTTTTATAGTTTATATATGACATATTTGTTGTTGACGTTGTTAATAGTTTATATATGATATATCTCTTTTGACATTACTTTTTTTTAGAATGATTTATTGTTAATTTGTTCTCTTCAGTTATTTATTTCCTTATTTCCTTTCCTCACTGGGCTATTTTTCCCTGTTGGAGCCCCTGGCTTATAGCATCTTGCTTTTCCAATTAGGGTTGTAGCCTTGGATAATAATAATAATAATAATAATAATACTCGCCGTGCTTAGCAGGAGTTAAGATAATGTTTTGATTTCCCATAGATGGGTATTCTATAATTACAGCTGGATACATATTAATGTTTTTTACAACAACAAATGTATCGGCAAACGTGCGATTACCGACTCTGAACTGAACATGAGTTATGCCTGTGACATTTAATTCACTATTTCCTATACCCGAAGTCTAATTCCTGATATTTCAATCGGAAAGTTCGAAAACAACAAATGATGTGTCTTCAAATCCATAATATTACGTGGACTACCAGAGTCAAAAAATAA
>NC_090736.1:74390655-74403155 GCF_036898095.1 Palaemon carinicauda
ATATATATACATACATAAATATATATACATATATATATATATATATATATATATATATATGTATATATATGTATATATATATATATATGCATATATATATATATATATATATATATATATATATATATATATATATATAAATAATGTATATATACATATATAAGTATATACAGATATATATGATATATATATATATATATATATATATATATATATATATATATATATATATATATATATATATATATACATAATATATATATATATATATATATATATATATATATATATGCATATATATACATAATATATATATATATATATATATATAATATATATATATATATATGCATATATATACATAATATATATATATTGCATATATATACATAATATATATATATATTATATATATATGTATATATATAATTATATATATATATATATATATATATATATAATTATATATATATATATATATATATATATATATAATATATATATATATATATATATATATATATAATATATATATATATATAATTATATATATATATATATATATATATATATATATATATATATATATATATATATATATATATATATATATATATATATATATATATATATATAATTATATATATATATATATATATATATATATATATATATAATTATATATATATATATATATATATATATATATATATATATATATATATATATATATATAAAAATATATATATATATATATATATATATATATATATATATATATATATATATATATATATATATATATATATATGTCATGCCTATATGAAGAACTAACTAAATTGTATTACCTAAAGCAGAAATTTAAAGAAATATAAGTTGGTGGAATAAAAAAAACCATGATCATGGTGACTCAGTCAGTCAGTCAGTCAATCAGTCAATCAGTCAATCAGTCAGGCAGTCAGTCAGTCAAACCTACCAGAAAAAGAAAAACAAAACCATTTAAGGTAATTGTCGTACGGCCTTTTAAAAGTAGCACTTGTGCTTAACGAGGAAAAGTCGATCTCATTGTCATGAATCAAACTCTGACCGTGGCTCTAAATATATTTTAAATTATCATAACCATTTCTCAAAATTCCCGATCCTTAAGTCGATTAAAGTCCAAGACAGCAGCAGAGACAGCATAGTCTAAATGACATATTTTATTGGATGACCCCACCAGTCGTACTTCAGTCTGGCAACGGAAGGGAATTCATAGCTCCGTCATCAATAGAATTAAGTTAATTTTCCCGCAAATGAACATTGTCCACGTAGTTCCAAGACATCCACAGTCCCAAGAAAGCATTGAGAGTTCTAACTGCGATTTCAAGCAGATGCTGATAGCCTGGACGACTGATAAAACTCGACTCAATAGGCTGATGGTCTACTATTTGTCATGCTTGAAAAAAATGTAAAAAAGGAAAAAAAAAAATCCAGTGAATAGCAGAGTACTCCAAGGGAATGTGTTGTCACCAATGTTGCTTATAATCTTCATAGATTTTTGCATTACGTTGAACAGTCAAGAGATGGTGTAGGAGGATTGTACTGGATTGGTGATAGGAATTTAACAGACCTAGAGTAAGCTGATCATGCTGTCCTTGTTAACAAAACACCTAAGGATTTGCAATGCTTGCTTACCAGAATGCATTAAATATCACACGGGTTTGGTCTGAAGATAAATAGATACAAACACTTATACATACAAACACTTTAAGAGAGAGAAATTCAAATGTAGCAAGCTAGTAATAACTTTTTTAAGAATGTTTAGCAATTGCAATGAATATTTATATAAACATGAATACTTTTGTTCGAGTAATTGAGCGTCTGAGACAAAAGCATTAAATTTCCTAAAATCAGTTGCACATAATGTATAACACTACTTGAATTGCTTCTATTTACTCCTTGATGTAAATACTAAAGATTTGAGTTTCTTCTCTTAGATTTACCTATTTTGTTTTTAAAAAATTTCTTTGTACTAACTAAAAAAAATTAATTATTAAAGGAAAATTCTTTTTCCATTGTTATTTTTTTTTCCATAATTGTTTTCATTAAGTTTTTTGACGAATTGTCGTTTTACTAATTGTCAGTGTGACCAGTTGTTTGTTCGACCAATTATTATCGACAAGTAGTCTTTCGACAAACGGTCTGCATGCCACTAAATATATTGATTACTGGATTGTATATATCTGAGAATATCTTTCCAGTGGTTCACCCTCGTGGGATGAGGATTAATCCCCCCCCCCCCCCCCACGTGCATTTTTAGTTACACATTTGTCTTCCATTCTCCACCACCCTAACCTCTGACTTGAAATGATTGACTAACGACTATACTCAAATTTTCTTAATGAGGTGCATTTGCACTGATCAGCAGCAGTGCCCTTACAGCTCGGAAAGGTTTCCTGCTATTGGTTAGAATCATCTTGCCCAACCAATCAGCAATCAGGAAACTTAGCATCTTAAGCGAGCAGTCATACTCTATTGCAAGGAACGTACCCAAATATGTTAATTTTCCTCGTCCAAGACTCGAATAATGGTCTTCAGATTTCCAGTCGAGTGTTCCAGACAATGCCACGAGCAGCAATAGTGCAGAGAGAGAGAGAGAGAGAGAGAGAGAGAGAGAGAGAGAGAGAGAGAGAGAGAGAGAGAGAGAGAGAGAGAGAATCTTCTGAAACTTATAGACGTTGCATATTGGTTATCATAAAAGAGATCAGGAGTTGGTTCTATTTTGTGTATTGGGTTAAAGGGGAAAATCTCCTCTGATCTCTAGTTTAATCTTCTCTATTTCAAATCTCCCTCTCCAGGCTCTTTCTTTCTCTCTTTTACCTTTGGTTGGCGACAGGACCTTTTTCGTTTGTAATGGCCATCATTGTCCAGTAATCTTATCAGTTTTACTTAAATTTGGAATTGTTATTATGAATATCATTTATGGGTATTGTGTATTATGTGCTTACATCCATAGGTTTTTATATTTTATAGCAAACAAATATGTTACAAGGTATTTTGAAGATTAATAAATAGACGCCTGTCAGGAACTCCCTCTAGGAGATAGCCATACCGGGTTCTTTTGTTTTAATATCACATCCAGTGACAAAAACACAAATCAGTAAGAGCGAGGAAAATCCAGAAAGACACACAGGCAAAATTTTCACAATATTTATTACACAAAAAATGTATGAACACTGATGGCTCACAAAAAGTAACAAATTGATAAAGTAAAATATGCCATCAAATAACTCAATGAGCCACCTATAACTAAAGCTAAACCCTACTTATAGTGCAGAAACCAAATCTTTAATCTTAATAAGGGACCTCCCAAAAAATATACCCACCACGCTAACCTATTACTAAATAGAAAGGAAAGAAGTGGAAGGCTATGCAAAAAGAAACAATAATCCTACCCAAGACACAATAATCTAAAGCTTAATATTAAAGAACACACTTCTATGACTGTCTCACATTACACCTTCAACAGCTTTCAAAATAATTGAATATACAAATTGATTGGTCTTATGACACAGACCAGTAATAATATTATATTAAGAGTCCATTTACTGCTCAAAAATGCTGTCACAGGACGTCACTCATCAGAAGAACTGCACTTCAAAACCATTGGTGGATATTCACACTTTAGTCTACGACTCGCCAAAAATACAGAGGATGTTCCTCTTACCCGAGAGAAGACACCCTACATGCTCCAACAAGGCCACTATGGTTCTGATACAGTAGATACATCCATAAAAGACGATAAAGGCTCTCGAGCCCTGCTCTACACACAACTGTCAACGTCCAGATTAAGCCAGTAGGTCACTTAAATCACAGTTGCATGTCGTACTCCCACATAGAGCTTCCCATGTATAACTGCCTTCCACACTAAGAAGCAGCTCAATGACAGCAGATTGTATATATAATCCACAATAGCAGACAGATCAGCAGCTCCAGTCTTCAACGGCCTTGAAATAGACTCCCAAGAATACTTTAGGAGAGTCACAAGTCACCTCTCCTTAAAACACTCCCAGTCACCAAAAAGAAAAATAAACAGTTACAAATTTGGCAAGGAAGCAAAAACACTGAGGAAGGCCGCACTTCAAACTGCCCTCAACAGATGGCGCCACAAAAACTTAAGCTTTTTCAACCAAAGCAAAATAACACTACATTTAACCAAAATATTTACTAATGTAAAACCAACAGCAAAATACTTAACTCGACTTAGTTTTACAAAATTGTAAACAATATAAAAATGAAAGCCAACAGTGCGAAAAGGCAAAACAATAAGATTTTACTTTAAAATTACGTTACGGCCTGACAACATCTTTTTATATCACCATTATTCAACTAATGAGTAATTCTTAATCAGGCTATCGCATAACCTTCCACTTTTCTAATAACTCAAACCTATCTAATAGGTCACACAATAACCTGGAATGACGTCCATGCGCCCAAAAACGAAAACTAACTGACTTCAAAATCAGAGTTAAGAAGCACCATATAATTTATTCACGCCAAATTTGGAAGGATGTTAAGTATTCGCCGCGACTATTCTCCACGTTTCATCAAAACATTTCATGTCTGGCTTGAATGGGCCCTAATGAAAAAAGTGTTCGTCAAAAATTAAGGTCATGCTGCCGCTTTTTGTGATTTGGGGTTGACCCTCTCTCTCTCTCTCTCTCTCTCTCTCTCTCTCTCTCTCTCTCTCTTGCCCGAAGTTTATTTTGAGGGTCAGCTGATGCAGCCTGCAGGGTTATAATCAAAATTCATAATTTCTTTTCCTTGTTTATCGGTATTTGTATACAGTAGTCGTTTGGCGATCAATACCAAGCTTAGTAGTGTTTTATACCGTTCCAAGTAGACACAAGCGAAATCTATTAGCCTTCTTCCACATGCTCGAACACAATTATATATATATATATATATATATATATATATATATATATATATATATATATATATATATATATATATATATATATATATATATATATATATATATAACAGATTTTGAGCGAAGCAAAAAATCTATTTTTGGGTGAGGTAGCCATGTCGTCCTGATGGAAGTTCCTACTAGGTAGCTTTCTAGGGTATATTTGACTACAGTGATATTCCCAGAGAATTGTACCTTAAGGTATCCAGAATTCTAACTCCTGGAGTGAATATCCCTAAATAATCTCACAGGTATATCGCATAATATCAGAGGACATATTCTTGACACGTCACATAGCTATCTTCGCCCCGAACAGTATTAACGCTTCGAGGGGGTATAGTGGCAAGAATCTGAAACGAGAATGAAAAGAGAGCCGCTCATAAGGCATCTCTCCTATTCCGTTTCCAGCATGTATCTGATGAAGGCAGTAGCCCCCTCTTTATTCCTTGTAGCGATATACGAGGTGTTACAGATACTGTACTATAGGAGCGGTCAACAGGCCCTTTTACAATAAAAGGAAGGGCGGGTCCATCAGGACAACATGGCTACCTCACCCAAAAATAGATTTTTCGCTTCGCTCGAAATCCGTTTCTTGGGCTCAGGCCATGTCGTCCTGATGGAAGTTTACCAGAGCATTACTGTATCTGTGGATTCTCAATCAGTACCGTACTCTCAAGAAAGTATTTTCCTGGTCCTTCTATACCTAGACACCTATGTTGTTACCGTCATACATCATTTCATCTAAGCATGAACTATGTTAGTGCTTCCTGCCCCCTACAGGGAAGAATCGTACTAGACTCTGGAAAAAGTCTCGAGGTTTACATAAAAATTTATGGATGACAAAATGACAAGCTTGTATAGTGGTCTCGCCCTATACAATATGAAGCAAAGTTTGTATAAGAGTCACTAATGTCAGAATGAATTTGTGACACCTTCCACAATGTGACTACTCTTATAAACTATTGAATAATGGTTGTATCCGCATAGAAACAAATTTTGCCTCTTTGCCACCAACCCGTTAGGGTACCACGTCAACCCTTCCAAGGAAGGGTTAGAGTGAGTGGACTTTTGCTTGAATCAGGGAACAGTGTCGAAAGACATACCATGATAAAAATATCCATATTTTAATCTTAATGCTCAGTACATTTTTAATAAAATGAGTGTGGGCGAATAAGACGCAGGGTTCACTATGACCTAGTTTATTAAAATTTAATAAACGTACATATCAGGTCAACATTTATAAAATTTATAAAATGTGGATGATATGCGTAAAAGCATAAAGGAAAACAGTCAACAGAAAATATTGTTTCATCTACAAGAAAACAGATTTGCCACTTCAATTGAATTATTAATAATAATGATATAGTCTGTATACTGTTTACATTCACTAGCGTAAAAAACGTTTGGCACAAGTGTCCGTATATGCTATAGATTACCCACATCAATGGAACAGTTCGTAAGAACACTTTCGTGGCCTATCGCTCAGCGTGTAGTAACATACAGTGACTACACGCGCACCCTCTTAATTAATCGTCCCAAATTAATTACACTGTTCCTCGCAGACTTAAAACAGAAGGTAAAAGAATTCTACCTACTGCTACCACAGATCTCATAAGTTGCTCCACTTGCTTCGCATAGTACATAAAGAATGCCTTGGATGACTACCAGCCGGTGTGCAAACAAGGATGTTCAAAGTCCATATAATTAAGGAAATTTTATGGAAGAGGCAACTTTCCTCGGATCATGACTAACGGGTGTACTGTCTGGATCCGTTCTGCGAATAACACGGGTGAATTTTGCCCATAGTTATAGATAACTTTGAACCCAGGGTTTCTCTTCTGAACAGCTGTCCTCCCATAAAGTCTGAAGTTCTATGAAGATAGACCTTTAGGCACTCCACTGGACATAGAGATGCATCTTCCTTCAGAGGGCAAGTTCTCTAGGGACCCCACCTGTTGGTGGGTAGATTGTTCCTGGAAAGAAACGTTGGGTCTGGAAATAGATTCAGTTCTTTCTCCAAGAACTGGACGTGGCCTTCCTCTCCAGAGAGAGCCTCTATTTCATAACCCTGGCCCCCAAAGCGAGTACAAACAGAAATATGACTTAAATTCAAAACCTTCTAAGCACATTCCTCATTGTTCATTATTTATATATAATGAGGAATCATATCTAATGACCATGCAAAGGGTCTTTGGAAGCGCTGGAGGGCTGGTTCATTAAGAACGTCGTAAGAAAGGTCGACCTGTAAGGCATATGGTATCTGACTTGTCAAGGCAGGCTTGAATAACAGAATTGTGTTGGCTGCTAAACCTTGCTCATGAAGGTGAATGAAGAATAACAAATAGGAATCTGTCGGGATTTCTTTCGGTTCTTCGCCTTGACAAAGGATAGCTATCTCTTCCCTGAAGCCTCACAATGTCTTCTGGTTTCCTCCAAAAGTCTAAACTGATTTTTAAACACCGAATCTTTTTCCTATCGTGTTTTCTGTGAAGGAGCGAAGACAGTCGACTTCTGTACTCGCTGAGACAGGGATGGATCCAGTAGTGGTACGAATTTTAGTCGTAGTTCCAATACCAGAGGGAACCACAGGCTATTTGGCCACTTGTGGGCCACTATTGCTGCTTTCTCTTTGAAGGATCTCAGCTTATCGAGGACCTTCAAAAGGAGGTTGTGCGGAGGGAACAGATAGATACTGGACCATCTGTTCCAGTCCAGGGACATAGTGTCCACTGCCTCAGTTGACGGCTCCTCGTAAGGGGACATGTAACGATCTATTTTCTTGTTGTCTTTTGTCGCAGAGGTCTATCTGCAGCTCTGGGACTTGACTCGAGATGAAGGAGAACGATCCTGCGTCAAGGGACCATTCTGACTCTATAGGTGTAAACCTAGATAGAGCGTCCGCTGTCACATTGCGGAACCCTTGAATGTGAACTGCTGACAGGTGCCATTTCTTCCTTTCCGCCAAACGGAATATGGCCAACGTCACTTGGATCTCTTCGCGCGTTTGATGCGTATTTTCTCCAGACTCCTGTTGCATCCTTAAGCTGTGCTCTTAGCACTGGATCTGTTATCGAAGTAAACAGTAGAGAGCCCAGCACTCTCTTCTGTTCGCGTCTTGATATCCGTTTGGATTTTAATAGTCTCTCGACAGATCCTGCTATTTCTTTCCTCTTCTTACTAGGAATGGAAAGCCGATGTGACTCCAAATTCCAGTGGATTCCCAACCACTGAAATTTTTTAGCTGGAGAAAGACGAGACTTTTTTATGTTGATCTTGAATCGCAGATGTTCCAAGAACTGGATCACTATCTTAGTAGCTTGCATGCATTCTGTCCTGGATGCTGCCACACCACCCAGTCGTCCAAGTAGGCTACTACTTGGACCCCCTTTAGGCGTAATTGATGGACGGCTGCGATCGCGAACTTCGTGAAAATCCTTGTGGCTATGTTTAGCCCAAAAGGCATGGCTCTGAAGGCGTAAAGTTTTCTATGTAACATGAAGCCTAGGTAGGAGGAGAGGTGACGATTATTTGGAACATGCCAATAAGCGTCAGACAAGTCTGCAGAGACAGTATATGCCCTTCTGGGCAGTAGGGTCCTTATGTGCTGAAGCGTGAGCATTCTGAACTTGTAGTTCACTATGAATTCGTTGAGTGGCGACAAGTCTAGAATAACTCTGAGTTTTTCTGAGTCCTTCTTTGGAACACAAAACAGCCTTCCTTGGAATTTTATGGACTTGACCTTCCGGATTACTCTTTTGTCGAAGAGTTCTCGGACATATTCTTCCAGAACGGGGGATGAGTGTTGGAAGAATTGAGGCAATTGAGGTGGAGGACTGCTCCAGCTCCAACCTAGTCCATTTTTAATTAGGCTGTGGGCCCAGGGATCGAAGGTCCAGCAATCCCTAAATAGCTGTAGTCTCCCTCCTACTGGAAGTATCTTACTTCTGCTGTTGTGGATCTGAGGCCTTGCCTCTTTGACCGCGTCCTCCCCTGTATCCCCTTCCTCTTAAAGGGCATCTAGAAGAACCTCTGGTTGTTCCTCTAGCTCTCGAACGAAAGGAAGAAGTCTGCCTTTCAAAGGCTGAGTTAAGAACTGGCGACTGTGTTGCCACTTGTTGAAGTACCAGCTGGTACGTAGTTGGAGGTTGTGCCACTATCTGAGGCACCGCGGTCACAGGAAGTTGTTGTTGTTGCTGTTTGTAGGGTTTAGCCGGCTGAGAGGATGGCCTAGGCCTTTTTGTCTTCCCCTTGGGTTGGAGACCCTCATCTGGAAAATGCTTTCTCTTGAGATCTAAGCCCCACTTTTTGAGAAGGTTCCTATTCTCTTTGACGGCCTTATCTACTACCTCTTTAACCACTTCATTGGGAAAGAGGTCTTTACCCCATATACGAGAGGAGATCAGTTTCCTCGGGTCGTGCCTCACCGCAGCCGAGGCGAACACGAACTCTCTAAAGGCTCTCCTAGCTTTAATAAAGCTATAGAGATCGTTCGTAACTGTGGCCAGATGGGTTTTGGCCACAGCCATGAACATGTCCTGGATCTTTGGGTCACTTGCTATCGTTTCTGGTGTTGTTTGCAACGACATTGATGCCGCAAGTGTTTCCTTTGTCTCTTGCTCTCTACACAAGAGAACCTCCGACAGTTTTGGAAGTGCCTCACCGAACTGGCGTTCAGCAATATCAGCTTCCATCTTCCCGACTAAGAAGGTAAGGTGCACGTCCTTCCTGTCTTCTTGGTCCAAGGGCAAAGTCAGAGATAACGGCTTGCACTCCCCCAAGGAGGGGCATGGTTTCCCTGCCTCCACCGCCTTTAAGGCTGCCCTATATCCCTTTTCCAAGAAGGGAAAGGCTCTGGTAGGAGAGGCCACAAAGGAGGGAAGCTTCTTACTCAAGGCGGGCACCTTTGAGTTAGAGAAGCCCCTCTCTTTCATCGAGCTCGCTAGTAACGTTTGAGCTTTACTATGGTAAAAAACTATGACCTCCTTCGGCTCCGTCTCCTCCTTTGAGGCTGGCTCCTTCCTAAGACGGACATAGCAGTCCGGATAAGAATCTTTGTTCGGCCAAAATTCCACTTCTTCCAGGGGAATTGCTCCCAACTTTTCTGAGATCACAATCTTCCCGGTTGTCATCGGCATGTGTTCGGCATACCTCCAAAGATTAGTATCCGTGCACAAAGGAAGATCCTTCACGCTGAGTCGCTTCTGGGGCCCACGTAATGCTGCAAGTCTACGTATCTCCAGTTTCATTGCAGCTTCCTTCTCATCATTCATCCTTTGAATTTGTTGGATCATCTCAACAATGGAAGAAAAAGTCCTTCCCAGTTCATCTGGGATAGCAGACGATGTAGACGGAATAGGTTCTGGGTCCGGAACCAATGTAACCGACACTTCGTCGATTTCTTCCTCTTCTACTTGAGGAGCCTGGAACAGCTCCTCCTCCTGACCTTCTCCTAGAAGGTCCTTCTCAGTAGAATCCGACACCTCTGACATCCTATCGTCCAATTGGATGTCTTGGAGAGCGGCTGAGACTTCAGAATATACCGGATTCTGGGCAATTGGTATCTCCACCTGAGGCTGGGAGATAATTGCATCAGCCGATGCTTTAGGGAAAAGGTAGGCCTTCATCTTCTCATTTGGAAGGTAGGGACCTGAGGTGTATTTCTGAAAACCCCTCACCCAGGAACGTAACGTTTCCATGGCAGCATCCCTTGACTCCCTTGATTTAGGGTCGTCAAAAGCCTCGGTAATCAGGTTAGAACAAACTGTACAAACCTGTGGGTCCCAATAGCGGAGATGACCTTTGGAGGCTGCACATGCTGCGTGCCTCCTGCAATATTGATGGCCACAGGAGTTCTTACTGCGGACATTACAGAGCACACTCCCGTAAAGAGAAGAAAAATCCATGAGTATCAAGTGAAGGCTTTCACTTATATTAAGACATTTAGCTTATATAGAAAAGCTATAAAAGAAAGAAGGAAAGACACATAATTGTATTTCCTGTCCAGTCAATTGCTGAAACCTCCCGAGATATTAAAAATAAGGTTAATTCTATTCCAGAATACCTTATGTAATTTCCTAAACGGAAATTTAAGGTGTAGTTCACACCTTGAGATAAAGTTTTAATATACGGTATAGAAAGAATACAGAAAGAGCTTACTTTCTATGTATTGTACCGTCTCAACAAAAGGCTGTACAAGATAAAATTAAGTATGATGAAGAACTTTTAGTGTTATCACAAGCACTGTACAGCAGTTTCTGCTAATGCAGTGTGTACTACACTACGAATAGAGCAACTACTGTACATTGCATGCTGTTGTGCCGGCGTGCGCCTGCACGTGCCGGCCGGCAACTACCCTTGTATAGTTCAAAGATATACTATCTTTAATTATTAGGCAGTAGCCCCCTGATTCGCGACTCTGCGCCGGCCGGCAATCATTGCCAGCCGACGGCTGAAAACATTAATACCCGACTGCCGGCTGCTAATCGTAGTGGCCAGCAGATTCGGGCTGTGTTTCCACTGCCGGCCGGCAAAGGTAATAAAACCCATGCCCGCCGACAATAGCCAAGAACCAGAGAACCTCCACCTGCATGGCTGTCGGCTGTTAAGCCGGCAGCCGGGTTAGGGGTGCAACACAATAGTCAGAGAAACAGAATGGATGTAAGGTTATAGGGCGGTATTGCTGTACGACCTTCCATCCAGAAAGCGTGAACTTATGGAAGGGGAGAATGTAGCATTCAGGCTTCCAAAGAATCCATAACCTGCCGGGTTCTACCGGCAGACATGGAAGGGAGACCAAGAGAGGTCTGGAGATCACTCTGCAAAGAAAAAAGGGTCTCTGCCGGCCGACACATAGTGCCAGCAGGCAGAGAGCTGAGCCTGTCCTCCATCCTTACCTATACTAGGTACGGAAGTAGGACTGCGGCCAAAAGAAAATAAAAGAAAGAGAGGTGGGGAAGGGATAAGGGTCCTATAGACTTCGTTCTAGCAGGAGACACACTCAGCCGTTAAGGAAGCTCATTCTAACCAAGAGTTGTCTATTAGGGAGGAAGACTGGCAATACTTGCTAACCTCCTCCCAACCAGAACAAAGTTAAGTGAAGTTATTTCGCCGGGCAACAGAGAAAACTCACTCTCCAGCCCAAGAAAAACAACACAGGACAGTCTGCTAGGCCACTAGAGGAAGGAATCATCCTTCCAACATAGACTAGGGAAGCAAAGCTTCCTGTGTCCGCCCCTAACCTAGCAAAGGAGACTCTTTCTCTATGCTAGGAGGAAGCAGACCACAGACTAAAAACTCTGATGTTCTGCCCTAACCTAAAAACCAGTCAGGTCAGGACAGACATATCCTAGAATAGTTATACCTGAATTATTATACAGATAGAGCCACTAGGATTAAGCCAAAGGCTTACAGAGCGAGAGAGGGATTGAACTTAGCCTTCGGAGGAAAAAAGAACAATCGGGGATGTGCGAAAGTATACTACTGTACCTAGGTTACTAACCTAGGTGTGATGAGAATCGATTACCTAATTCGACGAAACTCTCTCGTA